>NW_028248478.1:600000-803433 GCF_964263255.1 Lissotriton vulgaris
ATGTTAACAGTAATTGGGCAAAGCTCTATGGGAGGAGACCAAGCACAAATAGGAGGGACAAAGAGGAAGGATTAACCACTACCAAGCTAGCATTCTTGAACGACATTCGAAGGGACAAGTGAAAAGGCAATGGGTGGGTTGTAACCACAGAGCGAACACAGCATGTCTCAAGAGACATCGCATTCGCTGTCTTGACTCGACCTAATAAGGAATTTTAAAACTTTGGAAGTACCTTTAATTCCAAAGTCGAATTTGGACATAGTTTTCATTTAAAACCAGCCTGCAAGGCAGGGCTAGCTTTTAAAATGATGGCAGGCACCACAGCAATGCACACTTAAGTGCATTAAATCTACTGTGCCTCTAAACCTACATGCCCTACCATAATCTAAGGTCTGACAGGAATGTTGCCATACCAATTGTATTTAGACTTTATAACCATGCACCTTTTAAACAGAGCACTGACCCGGGCCTGGTAAGCAGGGCACAGGACACAATCAGAGTAAGTAACCACCAGTATAATCAACAAATGGGGGCGATCAGGGCAAAAAAGGATGACTTTGTCACATAGCCTGCCCCCAGATGAAAGGTGGTGGGTAACTAGCCTATACCCCGGTAGTCCAGCTAAGTGAAAAAACCTGTAAAGTCCATCTGCATTAGCAAGGGCTGTCACAGGTTTGCGTTCCACAGTAAAGTCCTAACCCTGTAGGGAAATGGAGCCCCTCAACAATTTATGATTTTCCCACCCTCATCTACTTGGGTCATCTGAGAAGTCTGTGGTCAGTTTGAACACCGAAGTGGGAACCAAACAGGTATAGGCGCAGCTTCTTCAGCAAAGGCTCCCCTCTCAATGGCACTCCATCTTTGTTCTCTGGAGAGTAGTCACCTGCTAATGGAGGAAACTGGCTGATCTAGGACCTCCTCATTTACTTGTGCCAACATTGCCCCAGTCACATGTTCTGAAGCATCTGTCTGAACCACAAATACCTTTTTATAGTCATTGGCCAGTAACACTGGTGCTCAACACATAGTTTCCTTCAGAGTGCCAAAGGCCTTCAGATACAGTAGGGTCCAAATGACCTTTTTGGGCTGAGTGTTAGAGGTGAGTTCTGTCAGAGGAGTCACAATAGGCCCATAGTTCTGATCACACCAGAAAAGGCCCTGACCTGTGTCTGGGGTGTAGGAGCCTTGCAATACGGAATAGTCTGAATACGGATTGGAGAGGTTGGACATTGCCTCCACCTGCAAGGTGGCCCAGGTACACCACTGAACTCTGCCATATCTGGCACTTGCTGGCCTTTATAGTCAGTCGCGCCTGCTGCAGTGCCTGACGCTCTTCCTTCAGGTGGACCAGGTGATCCTCCCAGCTGGAACTGTATACAGCTACATCATCCAATTAGGCTGCACTGAATATTTCCAACCCAGACAGGACTCTGTTCACCGACATTTGAAAGGTAGCAGGTGCATTCATTAAACCAAAGAGCATAACTTTGAACTGAAAGTGACCTTTGGGTGTCGGGAATGCTGACCTCTCCAATGCTCCTTCACTGAGAGCAATATGCCAGTAGCCTGAAGTCAAGTCAAATGTACTCAGGTTCTTTGCGGCCAATAACCTATCAATGAGCTCATCAGCTGTAGATACAGGGTGAGCATAAGTCTTAGTGACTGCATTCAATCCTCTATAGTCCACACAGAACCTTAACACCTTCTTTCCTCCGTGGGGATTAGGTTTGGTACCAACACCACTTAGCTGGCCCATGGACTGCCTGAGGGCTCATGCCTCCAATTCCAGCATCTTAGCTACTTCCGTTTTGATGCTGGCTCTGACGTAGTCAGATAACGTGTACAACTTGTTGTTGAGAGGTAGGCTATCACCTGTGTCAATATCATACACACAGCAGTTGCTGATAACTGGGGCCAAGGAGAATAGACCAGAAAACAGCTCCAGCACTTACTTGAAGTCTTTGTGCTCCTGGCCTGTCAAACTGAGAGAAAATATGACTTCCTCCCCTGACCCATCTTGCACATTGCTGAAGAGGAGTTCTGGCAGGGGCTCAGTTTCCTCCTCTCCTGCTTCATCAGTGACAATCAGCATGGTCATGTATGCCTGTCTTGGTGGGGTTTCAATCTGTTCACATGCAGGACCCTGTGGGTGTTCCTGGGGGTGTTCAGGTCTACCACGTAGATAACCTCACTCTTTATTTCTGAGATTGCATAGGTCTAGTCCACTTTCCCAGGAGGGCCCTGGGGGCCACAGGCTCTAACACCCATACCAATTGTCCTGGTTTGTACTCAGGCCTAGTAGCCTTCTGGTCATACCAAAGCTACACACAAGATCTCAGGCATAGTACATATCTAGCATATTGTTCTTGGCCTCCTTGAGGGGTGCCTCCCAGGAGTCTCTCACCAGACACTGTGGCCCTCTCACAGGGTACCCAAACAATAACACAAAAGGCTAAACCTAATCACTTTCTGTGGGTCCTCCTTGTATGCAAACAGCAGGCATGGGAGGAGAACATCTAATCTCCTCCTGAGTTTGACAGACAAACACATGCTCATGCCCTTCAGGATCTTATTGAACCATTCCACGACCATTAGTCTGGGGGTCATTTGAGGTGGTGAACTTGTAGGTAACACCACATTTATCAGACATCGCCTTCCAAAAGGCAGATATAAAATTAGTGCCTCCATATGACACCTCCTTTGGGAAACCCACTCTGGTGGGCACACAAAGCCAAGTAGGGCCCTGGCCACTGAGGGAAAAGTGACTGTTCCGAAGGGTATTGCCTCTGGATATCTTTTGGCATGGTCAACTACCAGATAGATATAGCTGTTGCCTCAGGTAGTTGGTTGGTCTATGGACCAACAATGTCCACCTCCCCCTGTAGTATCGGGTTCCCAAGGCCTACATGCTCCAAAGATAACCCACTTACATTGAAAGAACTGTTGGCACGGAAGCTGAAAAATTCAAAGAACAAGTTTATTAGGACCCCATGGGGTGGTGGTACATTCCTACAGCACCCTTCGGTAATGCAAGAAGTATCACACCGAACATCGGTGTGACCCGTTCTTTTATACAATTTACAGGTAATAAAAAGATAGGCGGTACAGAGTTACAGAGCGTTATGTACATATATGGTCATTTTGTGGAACACAGCCAGCTCATTGGAGGGGTTCAACCCCGCTGGTCAGTTTGGCGGCACATTCCTGAAGGACGACTGGTCAGTTGGGACTGCGCATGCACAGGCTTGACCGTTACTAAAAGTAGCCTGTTGCTGGGCAAACTCGAGTGGTCAGTGGCACGGACAACGGACTAAAGGGCACGCTAGCCACGAGGCCGCTCATGATCTAAGATGGCCGCCGTAGCATACAAGATGGCGTTTCCAAGTATAGCTAAGTTAAGCGGGAAAACGTGTAGAAGCAGCTAAGAGCTAACCCGGCCATTGTCAAATTACGACAGACGACCCTTTTAGCGTTTAGCTGAAGCTACCTCATAGTGAACATAATCAGGGTGTTCATCTTCAATGTCAATTAGCATTATTTGAGCTACTTCTTCATGAAGCATCATTTTGTCGTGGGCAAGAGCTCGTCTTGATGGTATGCAAGCTGATAAGCACATAGAACATAAAGCTGGGCCACACTGTATACAGAGACATACAGAAAACAGTATCCCATCAATGATACATAGAATCGTTAGCAGTTTCCAACCCCACGTGGTAAGCATTGACCAGAACCACCCTGAAAGAGTCCAAGTTCCATTGTCCGGGTGTATTTCGGCAGCTATCTTATGCAATTTCGAAATAGCATCATAAACAGATGGTGAATTGTCTGGTACGTATACACAGCAGCTACTTCCGATGATTCTACATGCCCCCCCACGGTCAGCTAGAACCACATCTAGAACCATTCTGTTCTGGAGCGTAACAATCCTAGAAATCTGAAGTTCTTCGGTAATATTTCCTAGTGCAACAGCAGTATCATTGGCTACAGCCTCAACAACACGGGTCAGTCGTCGTATTTTCCGACTATTCAAAGCAGCCCCCACAAAGGAAAACAGTCCCAAATTGAAGTCCACATATTGTTGTAAAGCAGTATCAGTCTGATCTATGTCATCCAAAACAACAGTACGTTTAACACGATTCAACACGAAATCGTGATAAAGGACATAATCATTATGATACAATGGCGGGGCAATGAATACAGGGGGCAATACAAAGGATACATAACAAGTGCCTAACCATCCCAATGGGAGCTGATGATAACCCTTCGTTCCACAAATAAAATAAGTGTTGCGAGATGCTACAAACGATATACCATTTGGACTGTCAAATGTAAGTGTAGTGTTGCATTCACTTTTCCCCACCGGAATTGTACCTTTATTGCGTATACACAAATCAGCTTTGGTGGCAATGACATTAATAACATGTGAACTGGATACATTGATGTTCCTCTGGTTGATGTAAACACGTGGGGCAGATGCGTTATCGGGGCGGTACTCTTCCCATTCAAATCGAGTACCCTCAGCTCGTGGATACCCATCCCGGTCATGGTAGCAAATTTTATTCAAACGGAAAAGCACCCCCCCTTTTGTTGGCCATCTCAAAGTGAAGAGAAGAGTGTACCAGGCATTGCAAGATCCATTATGTGAAAACGGGAGTGGAATGAGTGGAGTGCCCCCTTTCTTCTGGTGCCCAGGTAACATCCCACACACCCAACAATTAGACGTATTTGTCATGTTATGCGTATGATGCAGGATCTGAATAAAGCTATTGTTCAAATAAGTCTGTCTGTGCCGTTCTTCATGATAGGGCAGGGTGAAGTGAAAATGTTCAGATGGAGCCGGGGTAGTCGGCAGCAAATGTTCACGTGCAGGCACCACAAGTTCAACTACCCAAGCTATCACTGCTATCACCACAATTGTCAAAACGAAAAGGATGGCACCAAGTATTCTTTTATCTCGTGATGCAGAAGACGCCATAGTTCAAAAGGTTCTTAATGTCTTAAATAGTTCAAAAGTTCACAAAGTCTCAAATGTACATATGTATATACCTAAAAAAGAAAAATACAGTACTGGGCTCCGAGGTAGCCGTTGTTTTCTTCTCCGGGGTCAAGACGGGTGTCGCTACTCTTGGCAGAACTGATCCCCCCCCCTTGAGATTCCCGGCTTCCGTTTCACAAACCCCAGAGCGGTAACCAACCAGTCTCGAAAACCAAAAAATCTTCTTATCGTGGCCGCAGATTATAGCGCTCTCGTCCAGAAACAGTGTGGTACGGGAAGGCTCCCTCAACTTCGGCCGATGTCACAGCTGGGCTCTTTTCTTTCTCCAAAATCTCCTTGTAGTCGGTCAACACAGCAGGATTCACCAGATCAGGAGAGACACGACGGCAGTGGGTTGAGTGCACCCACCGCTTTCTATTGGTCACTCGTACAGCTGTTCGAGTCGCCAGGAGGACCTGCTCGGGGCCACGCCACCTCGGTTCCAAGCTGTTCGCCCTCTCAAACGACTTTATCATCACAAAGTCACCAGGGTGAAGATTGTGAGCCTCTCCAGCAGAGTTGTCAGGGAGCGCTTCTCGAACCTGTTGATGAATAGAAAGTAAATCATTTGTTAATCGTGCCAAATAATCGTTCATCATTATACAAGGCACATCATGTATCAATCGCGGCTTGGGCACCCCCCAAATATTCATAGGCCGTCCAAACACCACCTCATACGGTGTGAGGCCAGTTCTCGAGTGGGGCACTGATCTGAGAGAGAGCAATGCTAGCGGTAAGGCATCCGGCCACTTCAATGTCGTGGACGCCACAATTTTAGCCAGTTTAAGTTTCAACGTGGCATTGTACCGCTCAACAAGACCTGCCGACTGAGGGTGGAATACAGCATGAAACTTCTGCTGAATTCCCAAACCCTTCAGCACATACTCCACAATTTTCCTAACGAAATGAGGCCCATTATCGCTCCACAAAAATTTGCAAACTCCAAATCGAGGGAAAAACTCCTTAAGCAACACCTTAGCTGTTGTCAGAGCGGTATTGTCTTTCGTGGGGAAAGCCTCAACCCATTTGCTAAAAGCACATACCACCACTAAGACATACTTCAGGTTGTTGCAACGTTCAAGCTGAATATAATCCATTTGGAGTACCTCGAATGGTGCAGAAGGTGGAACAAACCCTCCTTTCGGAGTATGGGTCCCCTTTGCAGGATTGTGCTGCAAACAGATCAGGCAGGTCTGCACTACTCTCTTGGCAGTATTTCCAATCTCGGGATGCTCCCAAACTCGTGTTAACAGTCGAGTGATTGCAAGAGCCCCCACGTGCGCCAACCCATGTGTCATCTGGACCATCGCTTGCAAGTAAGCTGCGGGTAATTTCCATTTCTCCATGTCCTTGCTTCTCCAACAACCTTCATCATCTAGCACCCCATCTACTGCCCATGCCGCAAGTTCTGATTCAGTAGCTGATTTCTGAATATCTAGTATCTCTGCTCTAGCATCATACCATCGCTCAGCCTGTGATTGTGTCAAGTACATGGGGGAGTCATTCGAGACATAGCCGTTTGTCTCGCTATGCTATCCGCAAAGGCATTTCCCTGACCCACTTTATCAGTGATCTTTTTATGGGCACTACATTTTATGATCGCTACTTTCTTTGGACAAAGCAACGCGTTTAGGAGGTCACGCACTAGTTCTCCGTGCATAATGTGTACTCCATGGGAAGTCAGAAACCCACGTTCTCTCCAGAGCAGCCCGAAACATGTGCTACTCCGAAGGCGTACCGGCTGTCTGTGTGTATATTCACACATAGGCCAGCACTCAATTCGCAGGCTCTTGTCAAGGCTATCAGCTCTGCTGCCTGAGCCGATTTCTGTGGTATTCTAGCTGTTTCTACCACTGTCTTAAGTGTCGTGATCGCATAGGCTGCGGAAGTCGTACCATCTGGCAGCCTCAAACACGATCCATCAACCCACAGTTCCCCATCCACAACTGGAAGTGGCATATCCTGTAAGTCGACACAACCCTTTGTCTGTTCCTCGGTCAGGAAAACACAGTCATGATGTTTTTCTTCCTGACCCTCCTCAACCGGATAGGGCAATAAAGTGGCAGGGTTCAGGGTAGCACATCTTTTCAGTGTGATATGTGGCGCCAAAAGTGTAAGCTCATATCCTGTTAACCGTGCACTCGTGAGATATTGGGTCTTTGTTTGATTTAACAGGGCATCTACTGCGTGGGGGACTAACACCAACAATTTATGCGATAACACTATTCCCTCACTCTGACGTATAGCTACTGCTGTTGCTGCAACTGCTCGAAAACACCCAGGTAACCCTCGTGCTACAGGATCAAGAACCGCCGAGAAGTATGCACATGGCCTCTGTTTATCCCCGTGTGCTTGCACTAACACTGATAACGCGCACCCATCTTTCTCGTGGACATACAACGTGAAAATCTTCGTGTAATCTGGTGTACCTAACACGGGTGCAGAACAGAGGGCTTGTCTCAATTGTTCAAAAGCATTTTGACATTCATCTGTCCATTCAAGGGGCATTGGCGTAGCTTTGGACAGTAACGCTAACAAGGGTTTTATAATGTGTGAAAACCCCATGATCCACTGTCTACAAAAGGACGTTAAACCTATGAAGGCACGTACATCTCTCTGCGTGCAGGGGACTGGTGTATCTAAAATCGCCTGAATTTGATCTGATGTTAATGCACGCCCCTCCTTAGACAAAAGATGACCGAGGTAGGTCACCTTGGGTCTACAGTATTGAAGCTTTTTCTTAGAAACCTTGTGATTGTTCTGTGCCAGAAAAGAAAGCAACGCAATCGTACTTTCCTCACATTGTGCATAAGAGTCTGCAGCAAGTAAAAGGTCATCCACATACTGGATAAGGACAACCCCAGACTGCAACTCAAAAGAATCAAGCTGTCTTTTCAGAGCCTGGCTGTAGATACTCGGGCTCTCAGTGTAACCTTGAGGAACACGACAAAATCTATACGATTTATTATTTAACGTGAAGCCAAACAAATATCTGCTATCAGGATGGGCAGGATAGAAAAGAACGCATTTTTCAAGTCAATAACACTAAAGGTCGTTGCCGTCGGTGGCACCAGTGTCAGCAAAGTCGTAATGTCGGACACCACCGGATATTGGGGAATGACAATTTTGTTAATTTCTCTCAAGTCAATAATAAACCGATAGACCTTGTCGTCAGTATCCCTCTTAAGGATCGGAAGAATAGGGCTGTTACAAACATTATAAGGAACCTCCTCCACCACTCCTGCAGTTATCAAATCCTGGACAATATGAGTCAGGGCAATTTCACCTTCCCTAGAAATCTTATACTGTGGTACCCGTGGCAGAGAGGCTCCCTCCTTTACAGTAATTTGAATAGGTGGGATACACATCTCTCCCACATCCGTGTCCGAGCTCGCCCATAACGTGTGCGGGAGAGAGGCCAAAGCTGGAATGTCTAATATTGTGCAAAACCTATCTGAATCAGGATAATTGTCATTCAGGATAACCCGCACCCCCTCAGGAGCGCACCGTATCGTTGCTCGAAAATATTTAAGCAAGTCAATGCCCAGGATATTATCTGGTGTGTGGGGCGATAGCAAAAATTGACCAAAACTGAAAAATTTGTCAAGACAAAGTGCAAGGGGTTTTGACAATGGGCTAGGGGAGGGTGTGCCATCAAACCCTACACATGTTATCATTTCGCCAGACAGGGGAGCCCTCGGAACCAAGTTTTTTGACAAAGCGCTACGAGTAGCTCCTGTGTCGACTAGAAATTGATCAGTAGAACCCAAAATGCACGCTGTTACATATGGCCCTTTCTGATCTACCGGCACTTCAATTGATTCCGTACCCCATCCTACGCAATCCTATGCATGCACATAATCTTGGTGTTCCACATTCTCACCCTCCGATATCTGATATTGATTTCGTCTATCAAAAGTGTTTCGTTCATCTTGGCCACGGCCCCTCTCTTCAGTCCTTCCACGATCACCTCCACCACCTCTCGCTCCCGTATAACTGCCCCTCGACCTACCACCTCCACGACCACGCTGGCTACGTTGTTCACGAAGTACCGGACAATCGTCAGCCCAATGCCCAAACTCTTTACAATACGCACATTGATCCTCCGCTATATCCGTACGACCATACGACGTATTACCTCCACCTCGTCTACCTCTATCATTCCCTCTATTTTGTGTTCCACAAACCTGTGCCAACATCACCTTCGTTTTCAATTATTTTGCTTTTTTATCAACACTTTCTTTAGCACTTTCGTCACGACCTCTCCTTCGGGCATCCGAGTCGCCGATGAGTCCCTTCGTGGTCGCCAATTTGTGGTATCGGGTTCCCAAGGCCTACATGCTCCGTAGATAACCCACTTACACTGAAAGAACTGTTGGCACGGAAACTGAAAAGTACAAAGAACAAGTTTATTAAGACCCCATGGGGTGGTGGTACATTCCTACAGCACCCTTCGGCAATGCAAGAAGTATCACACCGAACGTTGGTGTGAGTCCCTCTTTTATACAGTTTACAAGCAATAAAAAGATAGGCGGCACAAGGTTACAGAGATTATGTACATATATGGTCATTTTTGGAGCACAGCCAACTCATGGGAGGGGTTACAACCCCACTGGTCAGTTTGGCGGCACATTCCTGAGGGGTGACTGGTCAGTTGGAACTACGCATGTGCGGGCTTGACCGTAGCTAAAAATAGCGCTGGGCAGAGTCGAGTGGTCAGTAGCACGGACAACGGACTAAAGGGCATGCTGACCACGAGGCCGCTCATTCTCTAAAATGGCCGCCGTAATACACAAAATGGCGTTTTCGAATATAGTCAAGTTAAGGGGAAAACGTGTAGCACAGCTAAGCGCTAACTCAGCCATTGTCAAATTACGACAGACCCTCATGTGTTGCAGGATAGGAGATCTGACGTTATCATTAGCAATGGATCTACGATGTTCCTGAATCCTCATTTTCAATGCTCTTTTCATGCTCCCAATGTACACTTTTCCACAGTTGGATACAATGGCATACATTACAAAACAACCATTACTGGTTATAAATTCATTTGTCATACACTTTGCCCGTATTATATTTAAACTCCTTTAATCTATTAAGCCCAAGCTCGCAGATACTACATGAGCTACACGTGTAGAAACCCTTCGGTTGAGCGGGCAACCAGTTAAAAATTGAATCTCTTACTGGTGATTTTGCTACAAATTTTAGGACATTTCCTATATGTCACCAAAGGTTTGTTGGAACTGGAGTCAGAAAATCCAGGAACACCTTTAAGAAGATCCCAATTTTTGCTTAAAGCCTTGAAGACCTTGTTTTGTGCAGTGCTATAAGTAGATACAAAGGCTAGTCTCTCTTGGGACTGTTTCCTTAGTTTTGACACCAACGTGTCCTGCCTTTCTATTCCTTTAACTCCATTCTTGGCTTGGTTCAAAATATGTTCAGGATAAGCTTGATTACTCAATCTGATTTTCAGATCTCGCAAATAGGTAGTATAATCCTTATATGTGCTGCAATTTGTGCAAATTCTTACAATTTCCCTGTTAAGGCATACCTTTAATCATTGCTGGGGGGTGGGCACTATCTGCTCTTAAAATTCTATTTGTGGCAGTTCCTTCTGAAATAGCCTGTTCTGAATCCCATTATTGTCTACATATAACTGTACATCCCAAAAGTCTGTCATCTCCATGTCATGACACACTGTGAAACACACATTATGACTGTTATTTAAATAATCCACATATTCTCCAAGATCATCCTTGGTTCCTTTCCAGATGACCAAGATGTCATCTATAAAACATCCCCAGAAAAGGATGAAATCCACCCACTTTCCAGCATTCAAGGACCAAGCATGCTCCCTCTCAAACCACCCCATGAATAGGTTGGTGTATGAAGGAGCAAACTGTGACCCAAGGCAGTCCCTCTGATCTGGTGGTACCATTCCCCTTCAAAGAGAAAAAAAATATTCTTAAGAATCAAGTCACTCATTTCCAGAATCATTTGGGGTATTCCTCAAAAAAATATTGCACAGCTAGTTGTCCTCAATCATTCTCCATGCAAGTGTATAGTCCAACTACATCAACAGTAACAAACCTCATGCTCTCATACCATACCACTTCCTGCATTTTGCTCAACACATCCATGGTGTCCCGGATGTAGTAAGGCAAGTGGTTTTAAAAATATGCCTACATATTCTGAAAGGTTTTCAGTCAGACTGCCAATGCTGGAAATAATAGGTCTACCCATTGGATTTTCTCTGGATTTATGGATTTTCTGAAGCGCGTAGATAAAGGGAAATATTGGATTTTAAATTCTTTTTCATCCAACAAACTCATCTCTATCCAAGAGAAGAATTTATCTGCAATCAGTCTCCCCCCTTCCCAAGTAGGGTTGCCTGCCAATTTCCTGTAGCAATTAGTGTCACTCAGTTGCCTTTGATCTCCTTACTATAATCTGACCTATGCAGCCTTGTGAATATGGAATAGGTAGGTAATAGGGCTGTTAACCAATTCCATTGGCCCAACATGAAGGAGTTCTGTAGCTCCTGTGTAACCTGTCAGGCCAGTGGCAAAACAGGGGGCAAGCCAAAGGCTCCCTTGATACCACTGCCAATGGTGGGGACTCTCTTTGAAAGGGGTGTCGTAATTTGACAATGGCCGGGTTAGCGCTTAGCTGCTTCTACACGTTTTCCCGCTTAACTTAGCTATACTTGGAAACGCCATCTTGTATGCTACGGCGGCCATCTTAGATCATGAGCGGCCTCGTGGCTAGCGTGCCCTTTAGTCCGTTGTCCGTGCCACTGACCACTCGAGTTTGCCCAGCAACAGGCTATTTTTAGTAACGGTCAAGCCTGTGCATGCGCAGTCCCAACTGACCAGTCGTCCTTCAGGAATGTGCTGCCAAACTGACCAGCGGGGTTGAACCCCTCCAATGAGCTGGCTGTGTTCCACAAAATGACCATATGTGTACATAACGCTCTGTAACTCTGTACCGCCTATCTTTTTATTACCTGTAAATTGTATAAAAGAACGGGTCACACCGATGTTCGGTGTGATACTTCTTGCATTACCGAAGGGTGCTGTAGGAATGTACCACCACCCCATGGGGTCCTAATAAACTTGTTCTTTGAATTTTTCAGCTTCCGTGCCAACAGTTCTTTCAATGTAAGTGGGTTATCTTTGGAGCATGTAGGCCTTGGGAACCCGATACTACAAATTGGCGACCACGAAGGGACTCATCGGCGACTCGGATGCCCGAAGGAGAGGTCGTGACGAAGGCTTGGAAACTCGCCATGGACGCGTACGCTGCCACTGAGTGACCCGAGTCTTGGCACCCGCGGTGTTTCTTCCTTTCCTTCCGATCTGACCTTCCAGGTGGCGCCGGTCTCCGACTGAGTTCTTGATCGTCTGCGTTGCTGGATAAAGTGCCGTTTGGCTGATTCGATTAAAAGACCTTGGCAGTTGGAATCTGGACCTTTGAGACTTTGGGTAGGATTTGTGATCGGTAAGGTAGTCTGCGGACGCTTACTGAAGTTCTATGATTTGTGATCGGTAAGGTAGTCCTTGGACGCTTGCCGAAGTTCTATGACCTATGACTCTGATTTGAGTTAGCTAACATTTGTGAATTTGTGACCTTTGAATCTATATGTGTAGTGCACTTCACATAGGCAGGCATGTAGAGATGTTTCTCTAAGTTTGTTTTTTTCCTTCGAGCGGCACATTTGTGTGAAGTACTGTAAGTGCCAGTTTATACGGTATCACGCTTTCGTGATACTTTTTGAACATGCCTGTTTTCAGCACACTCCGAGGGATGTGCTGTCTTGGGAATGGTACCACGATTAGGTTAGCGGAATCACAGCCGGCTCCCCCAGAAGGAACACCAAACCGTGAGATCTATATTAAATTTGGCCTTCCCCCTATAATGTATAGTAAATTATGGCATAAATATACTAAATCAAATCCTGAATTGCAATGGCCACTACATGGGTCGTTCGATTTGCGAAAGGTTCAGTTTGTGGAGCAATGTATGTTTCAACGAAGGTCTAGACAAAATATGTTTGATTGTGTGCGAATGTGGGAGAAAGCGGTGCGTGAGCGAATGAAACGTGAGGTTGCCTTGGCGGATAAAGAGCAGCGCAAGGCTGCTCGAGATAAGGCTTTACAGCTTGAGGAAAAGGAAGCGCAGGAGAAGAAAGAGAGGGAGGAACGGGAACGTAACTTTCAAACGGCCGGTCAATTTCCTATTCGTCGCCCGCTTTATCCTGTCCTTAATAATGAAATTGATGATTTTTCGTTACTAGATCACTCTCCGCCTCCGTATGTCCACCCCACGGCTCCGTCCGAGGATTCTGGTGATGAAGGTCGGGATAAGTCGGATGGAAAGGACCACTCGAGTGTCAGGTTATCTGCGGAAAGAGCCGTGGACTTGCGTAGTCTTGCTAGGAAATTAAATTTGGATCATGTAACTGTAGCAACGATTTTAGCTGAAAGGAAATTGTGGTCAGAACGAGAATTAATGTGTTTCATAAATACTTTAGCGCATGAAGTTGTTACTCGCTTTCGTAAATATTCGGAGACTTTAGAACCTAAAGCTGTGTCAGTTTATTGTGAGAATTTGGATAAAGGTTTATTTGCTCTTTCAGATATTGACGACCTTTTCAAACGACTACTTCATCTGCGGGATGAGGCGACCAGACTGGGGGATGAAAGGAAAAATGCTACAGGGTCCGTGCCGGGGTCAACGGAGGAATCCAAAGAGTGTCCTCTTCGGGGGTTCAGATAAGAATACCAAAATGCATGTTATGCCTATGCGTGAAGCCGCGCCTTTGTATGTTCCTCCAAAAGGAGAGGGTACAGATGACGATAAAATGTCGAAGGATGCGAAGGGGTATTTTATCTATAATTGGGTATATACGCCTTGGAATAGAGCAGATGTTATGGCATTAAAGAATTCCCTGCCTGATCTTCGTAAAAATCCAGCTGCGTTCTATGAAGGGGTTGTGGATATAGATCTCTTCTTTGGGTTAATTCTTCCCCCTGATATGTGGAGGTTGATTCGTAAAACTAATGACCAAACGACTTTTGGGGCTGCTTGGAAGGACTTAGAGCAGGCTGACTTACAAAGGGAACCTGCATGTAAACCGTGTGCTTTGATTCTAGATCTCCCGACGGCTATTTTGACTAAATTAAAAACTCTGGTGCCTCCTAAAAAGATTGATTGGATCATGTTGGCTTCATGTAAACAGAACCCAGATGAATCGGTATCTGATTTCTTTACACGCTTTCAAGAAGCTTTTCATGATTATAGTGGGCAATCATTAACAGACGATACGGGTAGGCATCTGTTCGTCGATAAGTATGTGGCTAATCTCCTATCGGAGATTGCAAAGCAATTGAAAACGAGCGAAAGTTCCTGGACCACGGCGACCCCTGCGTCTTTGTTAACCATGGCTCAGTATTATGAGCGGCAGGAATTGGAGGCTGAAGAAAGTGTTGATAAGAAGGCGAAGGAATTGAAAACGAAGGTGATGTTGGCACAGGTTCGTGGAACGCAATCTAGAGGGAATGATAGAGGCAGACGAGGAGGGGGTAATGCGTCGTACGGGCGTACGGATATAGCGGAGGATCAATGTGCTTACTGTAAGGAGTTTGGGCATTGGGCTGATGATTGTCCGGTACTTCGTGAGCAACGTAGTCAGCATGGTCGAGGAGGTGGAAGGTCAAGGAACAGTTATTCTGGGGCGAGAGGTGGCGGAGGTGATCGTGGTAGGTTTGAAGAGAGGGGCCGTGGCCAGGATGATCGTAATACATTTGATAGACGGAACCAGTATCAGATATCGGAGGGTGAGAACGTGGAGCATCAGGATTATGTGCATGCATAGGACTGCGTAGGATGGGGTACGGAATCAGTTGAAGTGCCAGTAGATCAGAGTGGTCCATATGTATCAGCGGGCATTTTGGGTTCTACTGATCAGTTTCTAGTCGACACAGGAGCTACTCGTAGCGCTTTGTCTAAAAACTTGGTTCCGAGGGCTCCCCTGTCTGGCGATATGATTACATGTATTAGGTTTGATGGCACACCCACTCCCAGCCCATTATCGAAGCCTCTTGCACTTTGTCTCGATAAATTTTTCAGTTTTGGCCAATTTTTGTTGTCACCTTATACCCCAGATAATATTCTGGGCATTGATTTGCTCAAATATTTTCGAGCGACAATACGTTGCGCTCCGGAGGGAGTGCGAGTTATTTTGAATGATAACTATCCGGATTCAAACAGATTTTTTTCTATACAAGAATGTGAAGCATTAGCCTCTCTCCCTCACACGTTGTGGGCGACCTCAGATACGGATGTGGGACAGATGCTTATTCCACCTATTCGCATTACTGTTAAGGAGGGAGTGCTTTTGCCACGTGTACCACAGTATAAGATCTCCAGGGAAGGTGAAATTGCCCTGACACACCTTGTCCAAGATTTGATTATTGCGGGGGTAGTGGAGGAAGTCCCCTATAATGTTTGCAATAGCCCTATTCTTCCGATCCTTAAGAAAGATACTGACGACAAGGTCTATCGATTTATTATTGATTTGAGAGAAATTAACAAATGTCATTCCCCAATACCCGGTGGTGTCTGATATCACGACATTGCTTACATTGGTCCCCCCAACGGCGACGACCTTTAGTGTCATCGACCTGAAAAATGCGTTCTTTTCTATTCCCATCCATCCTGATAGCAGATACTTATTTGGCTTTACGCTAAATAATAAATCGTATAGATTTTGTCGTGTTCCTCAAGGTTAAACTGAGAGTCCGAGTATCTACAGCCAGGCTTTAAAGAGACAGCTTGATTCCTTTCAATTGCAATCTGGAGTTGCCCTTATCCAGTATGTCGATGACCTTTTGTTAGCTGCTGACACTTATGTACAATGTGAGGAGAGTACGCTTGCTTTACTTTCCTTTTTGGCTCAGAACAATCACAAAGTTTTGAAGAAAAAGCTCCAATACTGTAGACCCAAGGTGACCTACCTCAGTCATCTTTTGTCTAAGGAGGGGCGTGCATTAACATCAGATCGAATTCAGGCGATTTTAGATACACCAGTCCCCCGCACACAGAGAGATGTACGTGCTTTTATAGGATTAACGTCCTTCTGTAGACAGTGGATCATGGGGTTTTCGCATATTATCAAACCTTTGTTAGCGTTGCTGTCCAAAACTACACCAATGCCCCTTGAATGGACAGATGAATGTCAAAATGGTTTCGAACAATTGAGACAGGCCCTTTGCTCTGCACCCGTGTTAGGTACACCAGACTATTCAAAGATTTTCACATTGTACGTGCATGAGAAAGATGGGTGCGCGTTATCAGTGTTAGTGCAAGCACACAGGGATAAGCAGAGGCCATGCGCATACTTTTCAGCTATTCTCGATCCTGTAGCACGAGGGTTACCTGGGTGCTTTCGAGCAGTTGCAGCAACAGCGGTAGCTATACGACAGAGTGAGGGAATAGTTTTATCGCACAAATTGTTGGTGTTAGTTCCTCATGCAGTTGATGCCCTGTTGAATCAGACAAAAACCCAGTATCTCACGAGTGCACGTTTGACAGGATATGAGCTTACACTTCTGGCGCCACATATCACACTGAAAAGATGCGCTACCCTGAACCCTGCCACTTTATTGCCCTATCCGGTTGAGGAGGGTCAGGAAGAAAAACATCATGACTGTGTTTTCCTGACCGAGGAACAGACAAAGGGTCGTGTCGACTTACAGGATATGCCACTTCCAGATGTGGATGGGGAACTGTGGGTTGATGGATCGTGTTTGAGGCTGCCAGATGACACTTAAGACAGTGGTAGAAACAGCACGAATACCACAAAAATCAGCTCAGGCAGCAGAGCTGATAGCTTTGACGAGAGCCTGCGAATTGAGTGCTGGCCTATGTGTGAACATATACACAGAAAGCCGGTACGCCTTCGGAGTAGCACATGACTTCGGGCTACTCTGGAGAGAACGTGGGTTTTTAACTTCTCACGGAGTACACATTATGCACGGAGAACTGGTGCGTGATCTCCTAAACGCGTTGCTTTGTCCAAAGAAAGTAGCGATTATTAAATGCAGTGCCCATAAAAAGATCACTGATAAAGTGGGTCAAGGAAATGCTTTTGCAGACAGCATAGCAAGACAAACAGCTATGTCCCGAACTGAATCCCCCATGTACGTAACAAAATCACAAGCAATGGTACGATGCTAGAGCGGAGATACTAGATATCCAAAAATCAGCGACTGAAACAGAACTTGCGGCATGGGCAGCAGATGTGGTGCTAGATGATGAGGGTTGTTGGAGAAGCAAAAACATGGAGAAATGGAAATTGCCTGCAGCTTACTTGCAAGCGATGGTTCAGATGACTCACGGATTAGCACATGTGGGAGCTCTTGCGATCACTCGATTGTTATCACGAGTTTGGGAGCATTCCGAGATTGCCAATACAGCCAAGAGGGTAGTGCAGACCTGTCTGATCTGTTTACAACACAACCCTGCGAAAGGGACCCATACTCCGAAAGGAGGGTTTGTTCCACCATCTGCACCGTTTGAGGTACTCCAAATGGATTACATCCAGCTTGAGCGCTGCAATAACCTTAAGTATGTCTTAGTGGTGGTGTGCGCTTTTAGCAAATGGGTTGAGGCCTTCCCCATGAAAGACAATACAGCTTTAACAACAGCTAAGGTGTTGCTCAAGGAGTACTTTCCTCGCTTTGGAGTTTGCAAATTTTTGTGGAGCGATAATGGGCCTCATTTTGTTGGGAAAATTGTGGAGTATGTGCTGAAGGGGTTAGGGATCCAGCAGAAGTTCCATGCTGTGTTCCTCCCTCAGTCAGCAGGTCTTGTCGAGCGGTACAATGCTACGTTGAAGCTGAAACTGGCTAAGATTGTGGCGTCCACGTCGTTGAAGTGGCCGGATGCCTTACCGCTAGCACTGCTCTCTCTTAGATCTGTGCCCCACTCTCGAACTGGCCTCACACCGTATGAAGTGGTGTTTGGAAGGCCTATGAATATTTGGGGAGTGCCTAAGCCGCGATTGATACATGATGTGCCTTGTATAATGATGAACGATTATTTGGCACGATAAACAAATGATTTGCTCTCTATTCATCAACAAGTTCGAGAAGCGCTCCCTGACAACTCTACTGGAGAGGCTCACAATCTTCGACCTGGTGACTTTGTTATGGTGAGGTCGTTTGAGAGGGCGAACAGCTTGGAACCGAGGTGGCGTGGCCCCGAGCAGGTCCTCCTGGCTACTCGAACAGCTGTACGAGTGACCAACAGAAAGCGGTGGGTGGATTCAACTCACTGCCGTCGTGTGTCTCCTGATCTGGTGAATCCTGCTGTGCTGACCGACTACAAGGAGATTCTGGATAAAGAAAAGAGCCCAGCTGTGACATCGGCCGAAGTCGAGGGAGCCTTCCCGGACCACACTGTTTCTGGACGACAGCGTTACGATCTGCGGCCACGATAAGGAGAAGATTTTTTTGGGTTTTCGAGACTGTTTGGTTACCGCTCTGGGGTTTGTGAAACGGAAGCCGGGAATCTCAAGGGGGGGGGATCAGTTCTGCCAAGAGTAGCGACACCCGTCTTGACCCCGGAGAAGAAAGCAACGGCTACCTCGGAGCTCAGCACCGTATTTTTCTTTTTTAGGTATACAGTTGAGACATTGTGAACTTTTTGAACTATGGCGTCTTCTGCATCACGAGACAAAAGAATACTTGGTGCCATCCTGTTTGTCTTGACAATTGTGGTGATAGCAGTAATAGCCTGGGTAGTGGAACTTGTGGTGCCTGTACGTGAACATTTGCTGCCGACTACCCCGGCTCCATCTGAACATTTTCACTTCACTTTGCCTTACCATGAAGAACGGCACCGACAGACTTACTTGAACAATAGCTTTATTCAGATCTTGCATCATACTCATAACATGACAAATACTTCCAATTGTTGGGTGTGTGGGATGTTGCCCGGTCATCAGAAAAAAGGGGGCACTCCACTCATTCCACTCCCGTTTTCACATAATGGGTCCTGCAATGCCTGGTACACTCTTCTATTCACTTTGCGATGGCCAACGAAAGGGGGGTTGCTTTTCCGTTTGAATAAGATTTGCTACCATGACCGGGATGGGTACCCACGAGCTGAGGGTACTCGATTTAAATGGGAGGAATACCGCCCAACAATGCATCTGCACCCCGTATTTACAGCAATCAAAGGAACATTAATATGTCCAGTACACATGTTATTAATGTCATCGCTACTAAAGCAGATCTTTGCATTCGTAATAAAGGAACGATCCCGGTGGGGAAAAGGGAATGTAACACTACACTTACATTTGACAGTCCAAACGGTATATCATTTGTGACATCCCGAAATACGTACTTTATTTGTGGCAATAAAGGTTACTATCAGCTTCCTTTAGGATGGTTTGGTACATGTTATGTATCGTTTGTGTTGCCCCCGGTATTCAAGTCAAGTCAAGTCAACGAATTTATATAGCGCACTACATACCCAGAGGGTCTCAAGGCGCTTAGGGAGGGAAGGAGGATTACTTGTCAAATAACCACGTTTTAAGTTGCCTCCAATGTACCATAATGATTACATCCTTTACCACGACTTTGTATTAAACTGTGTTAAACGTACTGTTGTTCTGGACGATATCGACCAGACTGATACCGCACTGCAGCAATATGTGGACTTTAATTTGGGACTGTTCTCCTTTGTGGGGGCTGCTTTGAATAGTCGGAAAATACGACGATTGACCCGTGTTGTTGAGGCTGTAGCCAATGATACTGCTATTGCATTGGGGAACATAACAGAAGAACTCCAAATTTCTAGGATTGTTACGCTCCAGAACCGTATGGTTCTAGATGTAGTTCTAGCTGACCGTGGGGGGGGGATTGTAGAATCATCGGAAGTAGCTGCTGTGTGTACGTACCAGATAATTCGCCCTCTGTTTATGATGCCATTTCAAAATTGCACAAAATAGCTGCTGAAATACACCCGGACAATGGAACTTGGACTCTTTCAGGGTGGTTCTGGTCAATGCTTACCACTTGGGGTTGGAAACTGCTGACGATTTCATGGATCATTGTTGGGATACTATTTTCTGTATGTTTATGTATACAATGTGGTCCAGCTTTATGTTCCATGTGTTTATCGGCTTGCATACCATCAAGACGAGCTCTTGCTCAAGATAAAATGAGGCTTCATAAAGAAGTAGCTCAAATAATGCTAATTGATATTGAAGATGAACATCCCGACTACGTCCACTATGAGGTAGCTTCAGCTAAACGCTAAAAGGGTCGTCTGTCGTAATTTGACAATGGCTGAGTTAGCGCTTAGCTGTGCTACACGTTTTCCCCTTAACTTGACTATATTAGAAAACGCCATTTTGTGTATTACGGCGGCCATTTTAGAGAATGAGCGGCCTCGTGGTCAGCATGCCCTTTAGTCCGTTGTCCGTGCTACTGACCACTCGACTCTGCCCAGCAACAGGCTATTTTTAGCTACGGTCAAGCCCGCACATGCGTAATTCCAACTGACCAGTCACCCCTCAGGAATGTGCCGCCAAACTGACCAGTGGGGTTGTAACCCCTCCCATGAGTTGGCTGTGCTCCAAAAATGACCATATATGTACATAATCTCTGTAACCTTGTGCCGCCTATCTTTTTATTGCTTGTAAACTGTATAAAAGAGGGACTCACACCAACGTTCGGTGTGATACTTCTTGCATTGCCAAAGGGTGCTGTAGGAATGTACCACCACCCCATGGGGTCTTAATAAACTTGTTCTTTGTACTTTTCAGTTTCCGTGCCAACAGTTCTTTCAGTGTAAGTGGGTTATCTACGGAGCATGTAGGCCTTGGGAACCCGATACCATAGGTCTATCATTCAGAAAACCTCAGATTCGAACTCCATGGGATTAAAAAGATTGACAAGTATAGGAGAGGTGGTAACATGGAACTAAGACAGGAGGATAAGTCGACTGAAGACAGTGCGATTGGCATCAATACATGGGGCCTTATTTATGAAGGTCTTGCGCCACTTTTACATGACTTTTAAAATGGGAAAAAGACACGCACCGGTGGCGCAAGGCCTTCATAAATAAGGCCCATAGAATGAGTTGCATTACTTCCTATAACATTTGTATTTTGGCTTTGGCTGGAGGTTTCACCAGTGGGTGGACCATCCCAGTAAAATGAGTGGTGAAAGGCTGGGAAAAGAGGTTACCTGGTTAACTGTATATACTTGGAGAGGTTGTCAGCATAAGGTACGGAGAACAGATATGCATTTGCTTCCGGTCTAGGGACCAGCAGTTTAATGGAAGGTTGGTGCTCTACACCAGCAGTTTAAGTGATGTGGAAGTATTTTAAAAAAATTGACTGAAGTATATAATCTTTCTGTCGGAGTGGGTCCTGGAGCAGAATAGTTTATAATGTTGGCAATGCAGTATTGATTTGGAGTATTGCTAGTTATTTGGGTAATACAGAGCGTCCTTTGGTTCGGCAGACCTGTGATTGGCTGGAAAAGGAGTTCCTGTTTTCTAGAGCTGAGAGGTTTGAACTACTACTGAATAACCATTGCAGCAGAGGGTTACGTGAGTTTCAATGGTCTGGTGACAGTTTCCCACTAAGTGATAGGATATACACACACAAAAATAGACACTTGAGATTCAAATTGTTGATGTCAGCATCAGATTGGAGGGTAGGTAGTCTTAGTAGAATACAGGGTGTCCTCTCTGGTCCGGCATACTTGTGATTGGCTGGAAGAAAAGTTAGACTTAAAGAAACATACAATAAAATACACTTGAGAATCTAATTGTTAATGTGAGCATTGGATTGGAGGATAGCTAGCCTTAGTAGACTACAGGGTGTCCTCTCTGGGTTGGCGGACCTTAGATTGGCTGAAAGAAAAGGAAAACTTAAAGAAACGCACAAAAAAGACATTAGAAATCATATGATAAGATATCCTAGGGAGGGCTCCGGATTGGAGGATAGCTAGTCCTAGTATAATCCAAGGTTTCCTCTCTGGTCCAGCATGTCAGAGATTGCCCAGAATGAGGGTCTGAGCATATTTATGGGCTGTCGACACTCATTAATATATGCATGGGTTTTGGCTTAGATTAAACAAGTGATATGATTGGTACTTCCAAAAAATGGACCAGAGAGGGAACAGGTTTCGCAGAAGGTTGTGATTGGTTGAGAAAAAGGTATAAATAAGGTGGCTTAGATAACCTGAAAGCTAGGTGTGAACTTATAGGACATTCGAATCAGGAAACAGAAAGGATGGAGGTCAGTATTGGGAAGGACATTGCCTTTTGTATAATTCTGGGTCGGTTAGAAGGTACGGGGTCCTTGAATCAATATATTTTTTTGATGAAGAGAAATTTGTCATTGAGAGCATTAAATAGGATACTGAAATAAATCCTTTTGTTATAGTTAGGATGGGAGCGCAAGACGCCATCTAGTGGTACAAAATTGTATCTATGAGGATTTATGAGATGACAGCAAGAGCCAACACTGGGTGGATGACAACATTGGGATATTGATCAAGTGAGTTATACAAATTTGTGTTCTGGAATTGGGAGAGAGGAATGTGCAAAGACATCATGATGTCTCCTAAAAATGGGAACTTTACGAGATGTAAGGTCACAGTCACCTGATCTGCACACATGGGCCAAAGGTCTCCTAATGATGGGAACTTTGTGGACTATAATCCACTGATCGGATTATCTAATGCATTTGTGAATTTAATTATTTCGAGATTGTTACCTGATCTTTATACAGAGGGCAAATGTCTGTGAATAATGGATCACAGGGGTTGGGAGGCCATGGGTATAACTTTGGTGATGATTTTCAAGAATATAAAGGTTCTAAGAATGTATCAATTGGGATTGTTCATGGACTATGACTTACACTGGGATGGTGGAAACACCCAGTGTATGGATTATGTAGTGAATAAGCCATAGACCAAGAGACTTGAAGAGAAGTATTTATTCACAGGCTATATGGAAGTAGAGGCTAAACACTGCAGGCTTCACGAAGCACAGCTCAACCTTCAACTGCATCCACTTCAAATGGGTTACTTTCAACTTCTAAGGCAACCAGTGACATTCCATGTAATGACAGGCAGTTCCACCTAAGAATGCTTAAACTAGAGAAACTACAAAAGGCTAAAGAAAGATGCAGTAGCAACAAAAGAAGAATTTCTACAAATCTTCCCTTCTTCTTAAAATAAACAAAACACAAAAACAAAAAACAAAGTAAGGGGAAAGGGAAAAAACAGAGAAACAATTTAAAATGGTGGCCAACATCTGGCAAAACAGTAGAACATTTAATAAAACATAGGCCAAGATTTGGCAAGTTAACTATGACCTAAATCTGGCAGGTCTGACACTCACTCTGGTACTCCTTCTGGGACTCACCGTCATGGAAGAACCCTTCAAGGTTCACGGTCCCTAGGACCGGCTGAAGCACATTTCTGTACAACCTTAGCCACCTTGGACAAATTCTACCAATGTTCTCCTACAACTTGCACAGCATTACCCCCCAATTTAACTACTTTCACGGGAACACTTTATTTGCTTTCTCTCTTCCTGACATGCACTGAGGATTTAATCCTAACCAATTCCCAGACATGAAGAAAGGTCATCTTGGCACCCTTCTTTACATCAAACCATTCTGTATGATTGGATTAAGTAGCACACATATTCTCTTTAACAATGGACATCAATTTCAAAACATCTGATTCGGATTTAAGCACCTTTGACATCTACCCAGGACTAAAGCTGGTGTTAGCGTTCCTACCCCGCATGAGCTCAAAAGGAGACATTTTGGAGGAAGAATGAGGCATGGTGCGGTACAACCAAATCATGCTGTCTAAAGCCAGGTCTACATTGTGGTTGCCCGCCTAGGCCCATTTGCCTAAGTGTGGGCAGAAAATGTGTTCCGCTTGCGGAATTTGCGGATTTTCCGCGATTTCGCGATCCGCGAATCTTGCGAAATCGCAGAAAATCTGAGAATTTGCGAGCGGGACGAATTTTCATGGAAGCACTTACAGGGTTACAGCAGTAGGTGCACAAGTTGAAGTTAATTTCTTTGTAACCATTTACAAAAGGGTTACAAAGAAATTGACTTCAACTTAGATACCTGCTGTAACCCTGTAAGTGCTTCCTGAGCGGCGCCTCGTTGCCTACTTGCAACTATTCTCTGACCCTCAAAGCAGGGTCAGAGAATAGTTATGAGTAGACAACGAGGCTCATGTCACAAAAATTAAACCTCAACAGGAAGCACTTACAGATACAAATAATTAAAGCAGGTGCCCGAGTTGAAGTTCAAATTCAGTAACTCCTTAATCAGCTCAAAAAAATGTGCGCTTTGTTGAGGCTGGGCAGGTGTGCGTTCTCCCCATATCTACAGTTGAAAATTAGCTATGATGCTTAATGGAGGGCTTTGCATCCTTGACTTTCACGGGCGCAATCTCTGTGACCAGGAGCATCTTTCTCGTCATCTGCTGCTCTGATTGGTGTTTGACCTTTTATACACACACAAGAGGCATGTGAACTTGCATAGAATCCCACCCCCCCCCCCCATTTGGCCCCGCCACTCACACTAGCGGTGTGCACCGTCTTCCCGCCCTTTACACACTATGATGGACAGCTCACTCGAGGGACCCTGGCGCCCTTCGGCGCGATGGCAAAGTTAATCAGCCCCAAAAAAATGTACGCTTTGTTGAGGCTGGGCAGGTGTGCCTTCTCCCTATGTCTACCGTCGAAAATTAGCTATGATGCTTGATGGAGGCCTTTGCATCCTTCACTTTCACGGGCGCAATCCCTGTGACCAGGAGTTTCTTTCTCGTCATCTGCTGCTCTGATCGGTGTCTTATCTTTTATACACACACAAGAGGCATGTGAACTCGCATAGAGGCCCCCCCCCCGTTTGGCCCCGCCACTCACACTAGCGGTGTGCACCGTCTACCCGCCCTTTACACACTATGATGGAAAGCTCACTCGAGGGACCCCGGCGCCCTTCGGCGTGATGGCAAAGTTAATCAGCCCAAAAAAAATGACCGCTTTGTCAAGGCTGGGCAGGTGTGCGTTCTCCCCATATCTACCATCGAAAATTAGCTATGATGCTTGATGGAGGCCTTTGCATCCTTGACTTTCACGGGCGCAATCCCTGTGACCAGGAGCTTCTTTCTCGTCATCTGCTGCTCTGATTGGTGTCTGACCTTTTATACATACACAAGAGGCATGTGAACTCGCATAGAAGCCCACCCCCCGTTTGGCCCCGCCACTCACACTAGCGGTGTGCACCGTCTTCCTGCCCTTTACACACTATGATGGACATCTCACTCGAGGGACCCCAGCGCCCTTCAGCGCGATGGCAAAGTTAATCAGCCCAAAAAAGTTGTGCGCTCTGTCGAGGCTGGGCAGGTGTGCGTTCTCCCCATATCTACAGTCGAAAATTAGCTATGATGCTTGATGGAGGCCTTTGCATCCTTGACTTTCACGGGCGCAATCCCCGTGACCAGGAGCTTCTTTCTCGTCATCAGCTGCTCTGATCAGTGTCTGACATTTTATACAAACACAAGAGGCATGTGAACTCACATAGAAGACTCCCCCACCCCCCTGTTTGGCCCCGCCACTCACACTAGCGGTGTGCACCGTCTTCCCGCCCTTTACACACTATGATGGGCAGCTCACTCGAGGGACCCAAGCGCCCTTCGGCGCGATGGCAAAGTTAATCAGCCCCAAAAAAATGTGCGCTTTGTCGACTCTGGGCAGGTGTGCGTTCTCCCCATATCTACCATCAAAAATTAGCTATGATGCTTGATGGAGGCCTTTGCATCCTTGACTTTCATGGGCGCAATCCCCGTGACCAGGAGCTTCTTTCCCGTCATCTGCTGCTCTGATCCATGTCTGACCTATTGTACAAACACAAGAGGCATGTGAACTCGCATAGAAGCCCCCCCGTTTGGCCCCGCCACTCACACTAGCGGTGTGCACCCTCTTCCCGCCCTTTACACACTATGATGGACAGCTCACTCGAGGGACCCCGGCCAGCGCGATGGCAAAGTTACACACACATGGTCACTGGAGGCAACTCTTCTGGCCCTTTACGCAGCTGTAGTGTAGGAAAAGCACTATACATTTACCCAACGAGGTAGCACTTACTGATTAGCCCGTAGAAAGTACTCCAGTTAAGTATGGTGCAAATCGCAAAAAAATCTGCGATATCACGGGGAAATCCACAAATTCGCAGATTTTTTGGTGATTTTCCGTGAATTCGCGAACCGAGAATTAGCAAAATTTGCCCATGCTTACATTTGACACCACCCGATTCATCCTCTCACTGAGGCTGTTGGTTTGAGGTTAATAGGGAGAGCTTTTAAGGGGCTTGATCCCAGAAGCCTCTAGACAATCCTGGAATTTATTACTCGCAAACTGCTTTCCGTTGCCTGAAAAAAGACACTCAGGAAAGGCCATTCTCATGTACACATCTTTAAGAAAGTCAATGATGCTTTCAGCATTGGCTTCCCTCACCCACCTGATCTCAGGCCTCTCTGAAGCATAGTCCATAAGAACCAAAATGAACCTTGAGCCCCCAGGTAGGGTGTCATACAGTCAAAAGATCTCAGGCCTGTCACAGCATTCTATGGGGAGAAGGGGGTGTGAACACCTTAAGGCATTTATTTGCAGCACCACACACGCAGCACCCCAAAACAACCTCTTCAATCTCTGTGTCCATACCAGGCCACCAAAAGTGTCATGTATGTAGCGTTTGGTCAAAATATTTTCCAAGTGTCCTTTGTGAGCTCTTTTTATTATGTCATTCCTGAAAGCATGTGGAGGAATAAGCTTCTCAGCTCATAACAGCAAACCATCCTCAAGTGAAACCTCACTTTCAACCTTGCAGTAAGGCTGCAACAAAGAAGACAAAACTCTTTCTCGGGCCACCCTTCATCACGTAAGCACACACATTTTGTAATACAGAATACTCACAACACGCATGCCTCCACTCATCCTAGTCAACTTAGGTATCTCCGTGGCCCCAACTAAACAATCCTCACAATCTTCATCCACAAGATCATTGAACTTAAATTGATCATGCTCCTCACTCATAATGGGAAAACTGGACAAAAAAATCAGCCCTACTATTCTTACCCCCCTCCCCCGAAATGTGGCTCACATTAAACTGATATATGAAGCAGTCTGGTAACCATCCTCAAAATCTTAGGGGTACATCATTTGGTCTTGTTACGATTAAGTATGTTCACTAACGGCTTATGGTGAGTTTGTTAAAGGAACTGCTTGCCCAAAATGAACGGACTGAACTTCTCAATTGCCCAACAGCAAGCAAACAACTCCTTTTGTATTACAGAGTATTGAAGCTCAGCCGCTCTCAACACTCTGGAGGCAACCCCTATGGTGCTTTCAACCTTTCCAACAGTTTGAGTCAAAGTGGCCCCCAGTCCCACTTGACTGAAATCCACAGTAACACAACATGGATGATTGGGATCAACCGTTGAGGGCTCTGCAAACTTCCAAAGATGACTTCATATGCTCAAAAGCACACACATACCCATCACACCATTGAAACTTGACCACCTATTTCAGAAGTTTGCTAATAGAGTGAACTATGGTGGCAAATTCAGGAATGACTATTCACAGAGACCTAACAGAGACCTGACACCATTCTTATCAGTGGGATCTGGAGCCTTATCATTAGCTTCAAGCAAACCAGGTTTGGGACTGATACCTTCCTTAGAGACAACATGCCCCAAATATTCCACCTTTTCACACAAAAAATCTAATTTTTCTCCTTTGAGGACCTCTCAATGTTCACGGAATAAGGTCAGAACTTTGTCAAGGGTACAGTTGTGAGACGTGGCATCTTCCCCGAAGATGAGCATGTTGTCCTGAAAAACAAGGACACCATCTAACTCCCTGAGAATGTTATTCATAAGTCTCTGGAAAATAGAGGCCACTGATGCTAACCCAAAAGGCATTCAGCGATATTGTAAGGTGCCTAAAGGAGAGATAATAGCTGTAAAATGTCCAGAATCTGAATGGAGCTCAACCTGATGATAAGCGCTGGCTAAGTCGAGTTTAGAAAATTATCTTGCTCCTCTGGTGGAAGCTAATAAGTCACTAATCTTGGGAAGGGGATGAGAATCTACCCAGATCTCTCTATTAAGAGACCTCAAATCAACACAGACCCTGAGTTGATCACCCCTCTTCCGAGCCACTACTAACAGAGACAACCAAGACTCTGTAGGTTCAATAATCCCTTTGGGGCACAGCTCCTTCAGTTATTTGTCTAGATCACTACTAACAGTGTAAGGGACACCTCTAAGCTTGTGTTTGGCAGGTGTGGCACCATCCTTGACAATGATCTTATGTTTGAAACTTTTAATCTTCCCCAAAGCGTTACCAAAAACAGAAGGGAACTTGTCTTTCTACAACTGTCCGGCATCATCATCACGCAGAACCAATACTTGAACACCTTTCCCCGGCCTCAAAATCATGTTGAACCACCCCTGGTAAAACCAACCTAGGATGTTCATGCCCTTAACCACAACATACATCTTCCCTCAAATGTTCCTGCCTTTGAAAATCATCTCTTCCTCATAAAATCCACAGAGTTTGATTTTCCGCCCCTTGTATGAGGCAGGGGGATGGTCAGTGGGAGAGAATTGCAAAGAACCCTCCCAAACTTCATCAAATAGGCAATTTGAACAGAAATCACTTCAGTATCAGACCCACTATCAGATTCCACAGCACAGACTGCAAGTCTTTGTAATCCTTCTTTTTCAGACATACCTTGGCAAAATAGCCATTTTTTTTACAATAGTTGCAAGTCACAATGATGGCAGGGCACTGAGCATTATTGGAATGTGGGAATTCCCACACCTCAAACACATGTTAGAAGGGTAGAAATGTTGACTATCAGATTTTACGGACTTGGGAGCAACAAACATGCCCAGGCACACTGGCTTGGTGTGAGATTTTACTCAACTGACCGTATTCACACATTCTGTACTTTTGTCATCCAGCTCCTTCAAGGAAACATAGAATTCTCTATGCTTTTGGCTATCTTAATGGTTTCTTCCAAAGTAGGATTGCCCATACTTTTTTTGCCTTATGTTCTTGTTTTTGCAGTGACAGACGTTCGGTCTCTTATCAATTGGTTGGTGAAGTTCTCATATTTACAGTCAGCTGCCAACCTGCGCAGAACAGATATATATGAGTCAACATCTTCTCCTTCATTTTGCTTTCTTTTAAAAAATGTGTGCCTGAGAACCATAAGCCTGGGTTGTTTGTCAAATCTGGATTGTAGTTTGAAAACAGTTTCATGATACTAGTCAATTCCATCACCATCTTCAGGGGATAAGGTGGGTAGATGTAGACCTGCCCTCAAAACTTAGGGAAGGTAAGAATAAAACTGTTTTCCTGTCTGCACTAAATCTTGCTCCCCCAATTGCTCCTAGATAGGTTTCAAACACATCCGGACATATTTCCCACCTAACCAGTGGTTCACCTGGGGTGTCTAAGAATGCTGATGGAAGATTAACTGATTGCAAAGTGCACATGAGTACAAATTAAAAACACCAAATGAACGTGTACTTGACATTATATACAGACAAGAAAAAAAAACAGTTGCAAACAGTATAATGACTGGACTTCACAAGAAAAGGTGAAGTTCAATACAACGTAAAGTATGCAGGCACTTGTGTGCATCACAGAATGACACACAACTGGAAAGCAAAGTACCTGAGGAGATGTATGTCACTGACCAGGAAGATAGGGTGTATGTGTCACCGTGTAACACACTGTAGACCAACTGTGAAGAAGAGAGTGTGGTTGAACCTTAGGTTGATGAATACTATGCTTAATGTGGAATAATAACACGCAGTGACGTGAGCATCATCTAAAAATTACAGCACTGAAGAGTGAGGTTGCAAATGACAAAGGCACAGACATCCCTTTCGTCAGTTAAAGTCAATCGTACTCAAGTGCAGGTTCGCAGATGACAAAGGCACGGATGTGCCGATGGTTGTTGAAATTGAAAAGTAGTTCATGCAGACATGCCAAATGGGGAATAAATGGCCGCTGTGCATTTGAACGTGTGAATCGGTAACCAGGGATGCACACTAGCTTCAGCACGGAGCGGCAGATGTCATAACGTCACAAAACGGCAGGCAGATTGTTGCAGAAAGCGTCACAGCATGGACGGCGCGCTGGGTATGCTGATGTCACAAAAGGCAGGTGCTTAATGAATGCCGACGGCTTGCACAAGATGGAGAGCACGAGAAGGGTTGATTGAAAATTAATACGGTAAGCGTGTGGGCAGCAAGCCCATGGGCATGGGGCTGCTGTTGAGCATGAGAAGTGCTAGTCACAAGAGAGTCGTCCCAAATTATAACTGAAGGAGATTAAAGTGAAGTGAGTCTTGCAGGCTGGCGCGGAGAAAAAACTGTAAAGCACAGTACCTTAACTTAGAGTTCATGAATGGACCAACAGGTGATGCAGTGTCGTTGATATGTAGCACGCAGGGGTCCCACCATGTATCCAGGATCGTCACCAACATTTCAGTAGTAAATAAGCCGTAGACCAAGAGATTTGAAGAGAAGTAGTTATTCACAGGCTATATGGTAGTAGTGCCTACACAGCGCAAGCTCCACAAAGCACAGCTCAACCTCCAACTGCCCCCACTTCAAGTGGGCTCCAACCTCCAAGGCAACCAGTGACATTCCTTTTAATGATAAGCCATTCCAGCTAAGAATGCTTAAAATAGGGAATCTACACAAGGGTAGAGAAAGATTCAGTCACAACAAATAAATAATTACTACAGATTATATTAGTATCTATATAGGTAGGGAGTCTTGCTGGGTTGTGTTTTAATGTTTTTTTGTGGGAAAATGGTTACCGTGTGAATGGGTATCGTAGTACAATGTGTATATATAAAACATCATTGGTGATATGTACGTTTTACATTTTAGGCCCTGATGAAGTCTCACTGGGACAAAACACATTAGCTGGGCCGAATGGATTGCTTCAGTCAAATTGGCATTTGTTGAATAAAATTGGATTCAAAGCAACTCACAAGACTCCTGAATAACTTTGATTCATCACTTCATGACTACTTGATCTATTGCTGGAGAAAAGTTTAACCATCTATTGATTTTGGAACAGATAATTCTGTATAGAATTGAACTCTCCTTTTCATTTGTTACAACCTATTACATGTCTTATATTGACCCGAATGTCCTGTCAAGAGGATGTCATGGCTCACAGTGAGCAGGAATTCTCTGTACTTCTGGGGGACTACCAACCTCCTGGTGGCCCCCTCTTTGAGGTCTCTGGCCTCAGTGTAGAGAACTCCATCCCCCCAATAGACTTTGTGAATTCCACTGACTACCCTGTTCCCTTGGCTGAAGGCAGTCTGCTTCAGGTTGTCAAGAGTGGGACATTCTCTCTGCTCTCTGGAGGGTCCACCAGCTCCATGCAATTCTGCCAAGTCAAGCAGATCTTTCAGGGGTGAAATCCTTACCTCAGAGGTCATATCTTCCTCCTCAGGGTCAGATTCCTGTTCCACCTCTGGAGCTCTTTAGGTTGGCTCACCCGACCATGTGTCCTTTCTCTTGTCATTGGAGACTTGACCAATTGTTCCAGGATCCAAATGTCCAGCATTTCCCTTCCGCACACTCTGTGACCTAGCTACAGCACATACCCACTTGGGGAGGTTCAGCATCCTTTCATGGGCCATCCTCTCCACCCTAGCCAGTCAGAGGCTTCAAGATCATTTCCCATTACACACTCTACTGGGAGGGCAGAAGGTACAATTACCTTCTTTGGGGCTGTCACACCTTCACATTCCAAACTCACCATTGCCGTGGATGGAGTTTGGCTATGATGTCTGCCCAGGTTAACTTGTGATACACACCAGGTATGATCTGCTCTAAAGAAATCAGTTTCCCTATGACCATCGTCACACTGGCCCATATATCTCAGAGCCTACACCTCAGTCCCATTGATTTTAAGCAGCTGCCTATACATCTCCATGCTGGGAGGCAAGACTGTCAGGCTGTAATTTCCACCCCACCCAGGGAAAATAAGGTTGCCTCTGTGAACCCCTTCCCCGTCTCTGGACAGCTTCCACCACCACACACAGCCCCTGGGACTTCCCACCAGTGGGGGGGTGTCTTAGTGCAGACAGCACCTCCTCTTTGTGTCCTGACCGATTAAAGTCACAACACTTTCCCACCTTTGAAGGGTCACAGAACCTACCAGGCTAGGCAGGGTCAACAGACTTCCACTGATACCCCTGCCCCTGAAAGTGAATTGGCTCAGAGATCCCCACCTTGTCTAGGTGTTTGTGGATCTTTTGAGGACTCTTTTTTAATTTTGGTAATCCAGGGCTTTCACTTGGGAGAGGACCCGCCCTCCTCTCTCCCACCCCCTGGGTTTTCTTGGAAACCCTGCATTTACCCACTCATCAGCTTTCTGCCGCAGTTCCCAGGGACCAGACAGCTTAGAGTCAACTAGATACTGATGTAACTTTTCTGAGGGACAGTTAGTCAATATGAGCTCCTTTATGAACACAGTATGCAGCCTCTCATAGGTACATACATTGTTACTCCATATCCAGCACTCTAGTGCCTTTACTGAGATTTAATTTTTTATTTATTTTAGTTGTAAAGTTTTATATAGCATGAACATGATCCCGAAGGATATCAGAGCGCTTTACAATAGGGTGGAAGGAAGGACATGAATGCAATATTGATAATGAGTATAAATAAGAAACAAGAATGCTCACATAAATATGGGACAAATTGAGTCATGGAGAGTAATACAATAAACAAGTATATAGCTTGCTGCGTAGGGGGCATACTATGCTGTAGAACCGAACAGTATCAAATGATGGTAGAATGGTTGTAGAATCAATTACTTTGAGCATGTGAACCTAGCTCAATTACGGTAAGAATGTATTCATTAGGAACCTTTTGGGTTCCAGTTTGAAGCAGTCGTTGAGGAGATTCTGCATACTTCTGGTGGAAGAGAGTTCCATATCTTTGGGGCTGCTCTGGAGAAGGCTCGGTGACAAGTTCTCTTTTCGTGATGAGTGGTTTCAAGAGAAAAGTGTTAGCACTCCTTGAGGCTTTACCAGCACAGGATAATTGAAGCTTTTGCGCTAGGTACCTGGGAGTTCTGAAGTGAAGGGCTTTGTGATCCAGAATGGCAATCTTTAACTGGATTTGAGCTTCATAGGGCAACAATTTAAGAGATTTTAAGACTGGGGATATGTGTTCATTTCTTTTGGTGCCTTGGCACCGCCACATTCAATGATGCTTTTAGTGGAGCCAGGGTGTATTTGGGAAGGCCACAGAGCATAGCAGTGCCATAGTCTAGCCTCGGCAAGACAAGCCCTTGGACCACCTGCTTGAAACCAATTTGTGGAAGGAATGGTTTGATGTTTCTAAGTGTCCTCATCAACTGGTTAGCTACCTTACACAGATTGCTGATATGATTTTTCATATTCAGGTGCTTGTCCAGGGTGAATCCGAGAGATTTGGCTGAGTCTGTGTTGAGAGGGGTGCAGTTGAAAGCAGTTAGGTGATTCAGTCAAAGGTCTGGCTAGAGGAGAGATGATCAAGAATTCAGTTTTGGAAGTGTTGAGCTGGAGATGGTTCTCAGTTTTTGAGTAAAAGTTAGGGTAGTGTTGAGTGAGATGATGTTGTCCGGCGATGATATTTTGAAATAGAGTTGTTTATCGTCTGCATACATATGGAAGAGAATGTTCATGGAATTTAGTGAATTAGCTAATGATTTCAAGAAAAGGTTGAAGAATATAAGCGATAGGGCGGACTCTTAGGGGTCACACATGAGTACTGGAGACGGCTGGGAGAGAGTGGTTTGCCTTGACTCTTTGTGATCTGTGGCGGAGAAAGGACGAGAACCATTGTAGCATCTGACCAGAGAAACCCATCATATTTTTCAAAATGGCTAGGAGGTTATCATGGTTAACCATGTCTAATGCAAAGGAAAGGTCAAGGGGGATCAGGAGGCAGGATTCATTTAGGTCAAGCATTTTTAAAATGTCATCCATAACGTGAGTGAGCTGTGATTCAGTGCTGTACCCCCTTCCAAAAGCCATATTGATGCTGGTCTAAGAGTTGGAAAATCTCTATGTGAGCACAAATTTGGGATTGTATGCATTTTTCTAGGAGTTTGACTAAGGTGGGGATGTTGGAGATAGAGCGGAAGTTATTGAGGTCAGTTTTGTCGGCGTTAGTATCGGTGATACCTGAGCGGCTTTGAAGATGGCCGGGGACAAAGGGTCACTGAAGTGGTTAGATGGGTTGATATTCTGAAGAATCTTGTTGATGTCTTTTTCACTGAGTGGGGTAAGGGTGCCCCATGACGCATTGTTCTTAGTGTTCAGGCTGATAGGTTTGCGTTTTTCTAAGATTTAAAGGGGTGGTGTGGACCTGAAGGATGGCAGTAGAGCCTTCTTCGAGGCAAAGTCAATGGCAATAAGTCTAGATTTTGCAATGAAGAAAGCAGCAAGTTCATTGCATGAGGGTGGGCTGCCTGCAGAGTTGAGGTGGTTTGGACCTATAACTGATTGCTGTTTGACCAATTTGAAATGTTTCTTGGGGCGTTTAGCAGCTTGTTCAAGTTGTTGTCTGAAGTAGTCTGCCTTAGCGCTCTTGATTTGTTTGTTGTAAAGGCTCCTAACATCTCTGAGGAGTTTTAGTTGGTCCGTGGAAGGTTTGGATCTCCAGGAACGTTCAACTGCCCTAAGGTTGCGGCACTCAGTGTTTACATTGTTTCTGTACCATGGTTTGGATATTTTTTTAGGCATTTTTTTGTTGGAGTGGTGCAATGATGTTGGAGATGGTCTTTATAGGAGTGGGTGAGTGACTAAACCTCAACCAAGTCAGCTTGGGAGGGGAGGGCAGATTTAAAGTGGGCAGCTAATTCATCTGAGTTTATTGATCTGAGGTCCTTTTTCAGATCTTTGCTTTCGTTGGTTGAACCTTCGTCATCAACACCTCCCTGTTAATATAAAAGAGGATGAAATGGTGGTCGGACCAGTCGCAAGGGGTAATGGAATACAATGTAATGGTCTGCCCTTTCGAGATAATGAGGTCTAGAGTTTCCCCTATACTATGAGTAGGTTGGTCAAAGTGCTGAATCAGTTCTTGAACATTTAAGGCAAGATACAGCGTGGTTGTAAGGGTTAGACCAGTGAAGGTTGAAATCACTGATTAAGATTTGGGACACGGCTGAGTCGACATTGCTAGAAATTATTTCCATTAGCTGCTCGATGAAGGGGAGATTGTCTCCCAGGGGTGATAGAAAGTGAGATATCTACAAAGTCCACCCATGACTGGGTGCTGGCTGTCTGAATGCCCCTGAACTTCATTCTGTACTGCTCTGAGGTGAGACTAAACTTCCTGATCAGACACTGCTTCATGTGGGAGTAAGATTCTGCTACTTCCTCTAGGGTCAGGAGTCTATCCCTTCCAGCTACTGGGATCAACTCCCACAGGAATTAACCTCAATAATGAGAGCTAAGCCTCCTAATACTAAGGCGCTCTCAAATGCTGTCAGCCACTTATCAATGTCATCCCCCTCTGGATACTAGGGAACAATGGGTAATCCTAAGGTGCTCTCAAATGCTGTCAACCACTTATCAATGCCACCCCCCTCTGGATACTTGTGAACAATGGGTAGTCTGTGATCAAACCCACCACCCTGGAAATCTCACCATCATCCTCCTCTTCGCTTCCACCATCAGTTTACTGCTGCCTTGTCCAATGCCTATTGGCCAGGGCCCACTTCTTCTCTTCTAGGGCTATGTAAACTAGCAGAGCCTCAAGCTCTTGCCCTCTGAGAGACACCTCTGGTTTCTCTGTGGGAGAGCCACCGCTCCCCCACATGTCTGGTCCTGGTGCTAGAAGTAGTTGCCAAGCAGTCATCCTTCCCCTCCTTTTCTATCCCTGGCGCTATATCTGCCCAGGCCTCAAGGGGCTTAATCAGCTCAGCTTTCCTAATGGTGTTGTTAACTGGTAGCCTCCTAGTCCTGATAGCTTAACTCACAAGGAGACCGGCTTAATTTAGGAGATAAGTGTGTACATTTTTTAAAAACACCAATAACAGTGAATAAGTAAGACACAACACATAATAGAAATCCAATAACAATTTATAGAAATAGGAAATATGCTTATGTTAAAATGAAACCAAAATGACAAAATGACAAATATCCAATGAGGGGAACCGGAAAAATTAATTTTTTAAGATTACATACTTTGGCGTGTCTAAAAGCCAAAAGCGCATACGTGGGATATCTGGTCACGCTAGACCGGGACAAAGTCAAAGTTTCAGGCTGGAACACGGGTCGGATAGGATAAGCGATAGAGCTCGGTTAGGTTTTTACCTTCTTACTTACCTACTTTTTGGAGCTTTTTCTCTCAATTTCAAGCAAGGCTCCTCCTCAGGCAAAGTTGCAGTTCAATGAAGGTGGCTAGCATTAGCACAAGGTCTAAGTGAACTACTGGAGTATTCTTCAATGACGGAAAGCTCTAGAGCTTCAGCAGGGCAAATCTGAATCTCAGCCGAGTCGTGGTTTGAAGTCGCCAGCTTGGCTATCAACGACAGGTCATCAACTTATGGACCTTTATACCAAAAATTCTCCAAATGGTCTCAAACTTCTGGATCTTCTTCCAAAAGGTCCTTTTGGGGTCTTGAATTGTCCACAACACCAATCCAATGTTCCAGAAGCTCTGAGTTGCTCCTTGGGAAGTTGGTTCTACAAGACCCACAATGCACCTAGCCAAATCCTTCAAAGTCCAGGTGAAGCTGGTAAGTTTCTTCTTGGTAGAGATGATGCAGGTGGAGCTCTTCCAACCTGTTGCTTCCAGGAAATCCACTCCTTAAACTTTCAAAGCAAGACAAAGTCCTTCCTTTGGTGAAACCCAAGGTGTGCAGCAGGCGGGGTCCTTAAGAGTGCCGTACTCTTGGTGCAGGTCAGGGGTTCAGCAGGGCAGTCCTTCTTTCTTTGAGGCAGGGATCTGGGTAGCTGGTCAGCTCGCCCATATATATGCAGGTTTCTGGAATGGCAAGCAGGGGAGCACACCTGACCAATGTGGTGCAGTGTGCCTCCCTCAAGTATGACTGCTTCCCCTGAAATGTGGCACATTTGTGTCCCAGAAAGCACTGTTATTCAAAAAACAAAATGGAGAAAATCTCTCCTGGAGCTTCAGGTCTCACTAACTCAGCCTACAGGTCTAGCTAACTTTCCCTAACATTTGCCTTCCAGCTTCTCTGCTAATTAACTTGCAAGGGCTCCCATCTGGATGGGGGTGCAGGAAGTAGGGCTGGATCTGGGTCCTGTCCTAAGTGTCTTTTCCTGTTTGAAGACCAGTTTGGCTACCCAGCCCCTTCATGCCTTTTGCTCTGCAGCTTTCAGATTTCCTCCCATCAGATATCTCTTTGTTCCCCTGCAGGCCACTTCACACCTCATTAGAGCAGTTTGGATCAGCCCATCAAAGACAAGTCAATCATAAGAGGCTGCTCCAGAGTTGAATTCAGGCCCATCGGAAAAGCAAGTCCTATAACTTTTTTTCTGTCATACTTATAATAAATATAAACACACTTAACGGCTTCAGGAGGTTTAAGGACCTGTGTGAGCTAACTCCCCACCCAATAATATAACACACAGAATAAGGCACGGGTCCAATTTAGGAGAAGGTTAGTATGTCATGCAGTAGAGGGGATTCCCTTTCAGGACGGTTCCCCTCCCACACCAAAGGTGTCATGCTTCATCATGGGGTGCTTCCTGACACAAAAGACCTAGTCTTTGTGTGGGCTACAACCCCCTCTCTACTAGGGAGGAGCTCAGAGATGTTTTATTTGGTCAGGCAGGGTGTACTAAAACCCCAATTTGAGCCGGTGTATGTGTGTGTGTGGGGGACAGAAAAAGTGCAGTGCTGTGATGTGAAAGTTTAAAGCTGGCTACAGGGTTAGCTATATTGTAACTTTATTCAGCTACCCAGTGTCAGGAATTAAAACAACGAGGAGCTGATGACACAAGTGCATACATTAGAGACACTTGTCTAGCTAGACCAACATGTTTTGGCCAGGAGGACCTTGATAGTGTTGCTGCCTTCTTCAAGGTCAATGTGTTCAGCTACTGCAATTTGTGAAGTGTGTGTACGTGAAAAAACTTGAAAATAAACATGTGAATAATTCAAACTAAATTTTTGATGCTGAACCAGTAATCTGACTGTTCAGTTTCAGACTGCATACAACCGCAATGGGTTATATGGTTCACTACATCTATCCAGGCATATTAGCCGTATGGTGCGTGCACCAAAGCCAAGGGGGTTTCCTGGTCAGCCGAGCACGTCAAGGGCAGGAAAAGATAATACTTATAATAAATCCAACCTTGACAAGTCATTGGTTTCATTTTAACTATTATTTTGTCTCTTTGAATTATGATTTTAGTTCACTCCGGTCAATAGTTAGACTTTATTAAAGTTTGATAAAGCCTCCCCAGGTTAGACTACGAAGCTAATCCTCTAAAATGGGGAAATAAGAATTTGGATTTTTCTTTCCCTCACCGAGGCTTTTAAAATATATTTTATAATGTCCCAGCTTATTTTAACATGGTACTTTAAATTTGGGGCACCCAGGGTAGACCTTAGGGGTGACATATGTAAAAATAAGGTAGTTTAAGACTTGGGGAGTACCTTTAATTCCAAGGTCAGATTTTTAAAGCAGCATACAAGGCAGGACTGGCTTTTAAAATTACAGTAAATGCCACAGCAGTGCACACTTAAGTTCATTAAAACTAATGAGCCTCCGCCCTACAATATTCTAGGGGCTTACAGGTAGGTCGTCATACCAATTGTAATTACAATTAATTATTGTAATACAGTGAGGCCAACTCCCCCCACAAGATAACATTGGGTTACATTATTATATATAATATCTAGAGATAACGTTTGTTTGGGAGCAGGTAGAAATGTCACATTTGGGAGCCTATTCTGATTCGGGAAAAACCACTCCGATAGCGTTTTTCCCGTATGAATCGTACCCTGCAACATCCCCGTACGTACAATGAAGTGCGATTCGTACCAGGAGCAGGACTCCGTACAAATTGTACAAAGACTGTACGACTCTACTCTCCGCACGATTCTCCCTCGGAACGTGCTGTACGCGACATCCGTACGGTTCATAGCAGGTTTTCCCGGCCCAGCAAGTACGATTCGTGTCGGGTACGCCCCGTACGACACTTTTTTTATAGGAGCCCAAAACGTCCGGAGAAGCAGTTTTCACCTCGGAACAGGTACGGAATGCTCCCCCCCCGGGTACGGTGCGTACACCCCATGTCTGCAGGGGTACAGTGCGTACCCCTGCAATCATGGGGTGTACGCATCGTACGGTGTGTATGTGATTGTGTTGTTGTCCGTACGAATTGCCATTACCTGACGTGGACCGTACGAATCGCGTCCTCATACCCCGGTCCGGATCGTACTCGTTGGGTCGTACAGCATGTTTACCAATCGTACAGTACAATGTGAGGGTCCGTATTGTACGGTTTGACCCTTGCAATTCGTACAGTTTGCGACGATTCGGACGGATTGACGAGATGCGGATTCTACTACTCAATTCGGACGGACGTGTACGATTCGTACAGAGAGGGCTCCGGATACGATTCAGACGGACGCTTTTTTCTCCCAAATCAGAATCGGCCCCCTGGTGTAGAAGGAATTGTAAATTTAAAACCCTCTTTAATGGTAAAGTCAGATTTTAAGTCACAATTCTGAAAAAGACAGTTTTACAAAGTTGGCATTTTTTTGACCTCACCATTTGGCACCTGCAGCCTGGTAACACGACTAGGAATAGTTGGCAGTTGGCCATAGTGTATTCCTCCCATGCACCCAAACAATAAAAGGACTGGGTGTTGGCTGGATGAGGGGGCAGAGATGTGCACACTGCCTCAGCACACACATAAAAAACTTCACCTTAGCCAATTGTGCCCCCAGACAGACTGAAATGAGGGCAGGAAGACAGGAAATTCCAGACAGTTCTTTTGGAGAAAAACTCCAGAAGTTTCTTCCACTTCAAAGCTGGCACTAGTCATAAACTAGGATCTCAGATCAGCTCTTGAGGTCACTTCTGGCCCTTTGGAAGGACTCTCAGCGGACTGTCGAACTGCCTGCGACCTGCTCTGTACTTCTGAGAACAGTCCTTCTGCAACAAGAGGACTGCCCTGCTGCCAGAAGCCTGCCCTGTGCCCTCAGACAACTGCCCTGCTGCTTGAGGCCTACTTATCTGCTTCAACCCAGGACTTCCAGAGTGACTCCAAGGGCTAGGTGGCTGACCTCCTGATCAGAGCCTCAGGGGCCGAAAAGCCTCCAACCATCTTAAACCCGCATCTGTACCCTATCTAAGTGAGTTCTTTCCCTAATAGTGGTACCCCTTCAGACCTGGACTATAGGAAATGGTGCTAAAGGTGCCCAGGTCACCCAAATCCAAAACCGAGAGGAGACTAGGGCCTCCCTTCTCACCCATCCACCAAAAGTGCATTATGGGCAGCCTGACTTTGTGGTAGCTTCTGCTACGTTTTGTCTGCAGCACCAAACCTTGTTCAGTGGTGCCCCACAGAAGAGGTACCCGGTCTCGTCAACCCCTTGTAGGCTACAGCCTGCAGCTTTGTCCTACTGGAGTTCTTCGACTTCGATAAAAAGAGACTATCAGCCTGATTCATCAAGCATAATTGCGCTCGCAAAGGGCCAGATTCTGAGAATCTGGCCCTTTGCAAGTGCAATTTTTGCTTTTGGGATTCATCATCCCAAAAGCAAAAGTCTCTATTTAAGAAATCGCATATTTGCGAGGAATTGGATTTAAGGAATCTCTAATAGAGATTCCTTAAATCCAATTCATCAACCAATTAGAAAATGCAAAATCTCAATATTTGGTCGCAATTTACCACCAAGTCTGACTTGGTGGTAAATTGCGAAAAAAGAGTAAAAAGCACTTTAGTGCATTTTTTTCTTTTGCATGTTACACACACACATGTCCTTTGGACTTGTGTGTGCGCAACACCTGTTCAAATGTGCATTTAAGGGGTGCTACAGGGTGTCCTTTGGACACCCCTGGCACCCTTCAAATCGCTATCTTATTTGCGATTAGCAAATTGCTAATCGCAAATAAGGAATACTCCCCATTCATTCCTATGGGCCTTTTGGCCCATAGGAATGAATGGGGAGTTTTTTCCTTATTTGCGATTAGCAATTTGCTAATTGCAAATAAGGAATTTGTAGGAATCGCATTTTATTTTGCGATTCCTACATGAATACCGTTTTGCAAGTCTCTAATAGCGATTCCTTATGATTCTCTATTAGAGACTCGCAAAACGGTACCTTGATGAATCAGGCTGTATGTCCCGAACAAAGAAATCTTCAACACAACCTCATCCAGCGGCTCCACAACTACAACACCTCTTCGTCGGACACTGCTGGCTTCCTTGCCCTGCATACCCTCCTCAACTCCAATCTTGGAGCTGTGACCTCAAGGTCTTTGCACAGATCTCTGCAGTAGAGGCTCACACAACTCAGATGCCCTATCCATTAAGAGACCTAAGTTGTGAGGTCCTTCTTTTCTTTGTCCTTCCTCTAACCCCCATCGCCTATGATCAACCAAGTCTTATTGAATAACACCAGATGAAGGGAGGCACTTCCCCTACAGAAGCCAGTAATAGAAACTAATTGCTGATTGGCCATGCTTTGCAAGTGCATATTTGTATTATGCTCCATGAATGAATAACTTTCTTCCAGGTTGTTTTAAACATTTCCTGCTTTTGATGCCTTCAACTATCCAGCCTGGTAAAACTCGCTGGAATGTGCAGCAAGTATTTTTGTTACAGTATTCGCATGGATGTCATTATTTCTGTACAAAAGATCTAACACATGAAACCTATAGGTAATTGATTTCACAGTCAAATCTTTAAAATGTTGATGACACCCACATGCATTCTCGAAGTCCAAGAGCACTGACCTAAGAATTATTATCTGTCCGCTGTATTATAGTTTTGCTAGTGGCCAAAGAAAATTCCTGTCAATGTATCACAACTCCATCAATATTGATAAACTTATCACCACTTACATCAGACTCTGTTAGTTGGGTATCTTTTTGTTACAAACTACCTCCTGTTCAGTTCAATATTCCATGGAAGGAGAATTTATACCTTTAATTATGATATCTTCCAATTAACTGTTGGGTTAATTTTATTATAAAAAAGAAATTAAAATGTTATTTAAAACTCCTCATTAAATAATAATAATGAAGGGCATTGTCTCTGTATCCTTGAATCACTTTTAAGCATCCAGCTTGCTAAAAACATACGTTATACATTTACTTGATTAAGAGAAACAGCTCCCCTGGGACTGTATGTGGGCCATGGCAAGATGTTTCACAAGATCCGTGTTTTGTGGTACAATGTGGATTTTCAGTTTTAAAGTTCATTAATCTAAAAAGGTAACACCAATAGTTATCACAATAAAATTCAATTTGGGATGGATTTACGGCCTTTTTTTGTGGTTTCAAAGGGGCATTTTGCACTTTTGCGTCCGCAAAAAACGGTAGCACAATTTACCAACCCTATTTTGCGAGTAGCTAATGTGATAGCGACTCTCAAAATAGGGTTAGATATTCCCTATTAGGAAGGGGCATTCCAAGGGCATTCCATCCTAATAGTGACTCTGAACCCTATGTAAGAATGTTTTGTGAACGCATTTTCGTTCGCAAAACACTAACAGTTTACCACCCTCTTCAAGAGGGTGGTAATCCATTCGCAAATGGGAAGGGGTCCCAGAGACCACTGCCTGCCCTTAAAAAATTAAACAAAAACATTTCTTTTTTTTAAATGCATCCTGTTTTCCTTTAAGGAAAACGGGCTGCATTTTTTAAAAAACTGCTTTATTGACATACAGGCCCAGAAATGGTGGTCTGCTGACTCCAACAGGCTTTCATCCCTCGGAGTGCCAGCCATTTCCAAAGGGGTCGTGAATTGCGACAGTCTCATTAATATGCATGAGCCACCCAGTGGGAATCGCAAACAGTGTCTCTGACACTGTTGTACAGTGATGTGTGCGACTCGCAAATTGCGACTCTTAATTTAATGCAATTTGCGAATCACTAACATCAATGGTCGTACATCTGGCCCTTTGTCAGTTATTAGAAAAATGTAAAGAGAAATTATTCCATTCCAAAGTTTATCAAAGAAGAACAAAAGTGAAGCTTTTCAATGTAATCTAGGTATTAAAAAAGATACCATCAATAAGGTCACTGTAAGGAGAGGGAAATTTCATTTAACTACAGTTATAAAAATGATATATCAAGTATAGAATCATGCAGACATACTTAAAAAACATTATTCAAAGATAGATTTACAAACATAAAGTATTCAAGGAGGTTTTATTCCACCAATCTTCCATCTTAAATAGAACGAGCCAGTCTTGCTGACTTGAAATTTCATAAGAATTTTGAAACCGTAGACTCAATTTAAAAACAATAAAAATTGGGAATATGGACCAGGATCGTAAAAATGCCATAACGTATCACAGAAGGGAGCATCTTATTAATATAAAGCAATTGTCCCCTTAAACAAGAAATCAACAATTTAATCTTATAATTCAATTATAATTTTTTATAGTATCTTTAATTGAATTGGTGAATCATAAACCTAAATATTTTATTTTGTCCGGCTTTCAAGACAAAAATTAAAAAAGCAAATAATTGGGATGTGCAACATTTATTAAGAGGTAATATTTGTTTGAATGTACCTTGTAACTTGAAAGTGCAGAAAAAATGAGACTTGGTCAAAAAATGTAGTAAAAGATACCTCAGGATTGGAGCAATACAGAAGAACATCAGCAGCATACACACACATTTTTCATTGTTTGTCGCCAAAATCAAAATGTGAAATATCATTAGTTTGCTAAGTCCGGTTATAAAGGGTTGAAAGCAATGATAAAAAAGAAGGTGAGTAAAGGGACAACCATGAAGAACCCCTCTTTATAAAGGGAAACATTTAGACATAATTCCATTAGCAAAAATGGCTACCTTGGGGGCAATATAATGTAAAGAAATGAGGTTTACTATTTTAGGTTGGAAATCAAATCATTTAAACTTTTATAGTCCTAGTCAATCCTATCAAATAAAGATGAAATAAATAAATATCAAATATGAAGATAAATACAATGTGAGAATAACTATGTAGGAATAATGAAATGTAGAAATGCACTAGTGGAAGAAATCAAGAGAAAGTTAAAGCAAAAGACATCAAGGGAAAGCAACAAAAGAAAAAGAAAAGGAAAGGTAAGGTAAGTAACAAAGAGCAGAAGCAGTACAAGTAGATCAGATCAGAAGTAACTTATTTTGGTCTAGCTAGACCATAAAAGTATAAAAGTAATAAAACCATAGAGATACGTACAAACCGCCATAAAATCATACAACAGGCGGGGTGCAATTAGAAGACAATAAAAGCCATTAAAATCAAAAAGTCATAAAATATACAAGGCCCATGCAGACACAAGCAAATAAAAAAAAGGTGCCTCAGTTACTTCCTAATCAGTGTCGCCCTCTGCTGTACTGCACATTAAAAAAAAGTAGAAGTTAAAAAACAATTTTTCACAGAAGGAAGGATCTGTAAATAATTAAAAGCTGCTGTGTAATTATAGCCGAGATACCCGCCACCCCCTCTCAACACAATCCCCAAAAGGAGTGAAACCGGAAACAGTTCTTGAAGTTTTTGGAAGTGGGATGGAGTGACCATCCCGGCCGTATTTATTAAAAACAAAATTAAAACATTAAACGTTTCATGTTATGTACAATTTCATTACCATATTGCGATGTTTGGCTAACCTTAACAGATTCTCTAATACAGAGGTTCTCCTAGCCGAACTAGCAACCTACAAAACATTTCTTGACATATTGAAATTGTACAACCTAACGTTTAAGGGCCAACGGCAAGGTCATAACCGGTGTCAAGATCCCTAACCGGACTTACCCCTCCCACTTGGGATGGGCGACAGCACGGAGGCGTACCTCAAGTGCAACTACTACCAATTTCCCTTGACTTGACGGGGGCACCTAAAATTCGACGCCAGTTAAAGGTCGTTCGAATACTCGTGTGAGGTATCTAGAAGGTATCGTGTCCCTTATCCCAACCCCACACAACTTACCGCATCTGCCGTCGCAGATGTCACTGGCCCCGGGAAATTCCCCAGGAGGGGGCTGTAACCCCTCCTACAAAGGAAGGGGCCTTGACCGCCTTTCCTTTACTTCCGGCGACCCATCCTTAGAAGGGACCGCCTCCCCATTGAGGGGCCAATGGCCACCTCTCCCGAGCGCTCCCATCCGTGTTGGGTGACGCCCACTCATAGGGATCTACTAATTAGTGCTCACCGATCATGACCTTACCGCCTACCAAAATAAATACGACAGTGCTAATCAACCTAAGAATACATTGGTCACTATGACCGAAAGAGCATACATCAAAATTCGACACTAACTGAATATCTTTAATGGTAAACATACTCAAAACGAACATTCTTTATTAACTCAAAATCATCATGGCACTACAACCTGGAAACGAAAACAAAACAAGATTAATCAACTTTATTATACACAACTGGCTGTCTTCAGGGGCTGGTGGGTGGGTCAAAATTGGCTCTTCGTTCTGTCCCGAGCTCACGTGCAGCGAGGAGGTGCAGCTTCAGAGCACAAGAACAAGAGGATGTCTTCTGGTCTTGCGTCCCTTTTTATCCGTCTTCAGGGCGGGCGTATACCCGCCCCTGCCTGCCCCTGAGGGCGTGGCTGGCTGCGTCGGTGTCTAGGCCAGCCCACTCTAGGGCGGGAACGAGCGCGCCCCAGCTACGCCGCTTCGGGCATACCAGCTGAGACGCGCCTCCCGCCCAAAATGGCTTCCCGGGGGGATCGAGGCACTCGTCCATAAGTTCGGGGGGACCGATTCGGTCGCCCCTTTCCATATAGCCGAGATACCCGCCACCCCCTCTCAACACAATCCCCAAAAGGAGTGAAACCGGAAACAGTTCTTGAAGTTTTTGGAAGTGGGATGGAGTGACCATCCCGGCCGTATTTATTAAAAACAAAATTAAAACATTAAACGTTTCATGTTATGTACAATTTCATTACCATATTGCGATGTTTGGCTAACCTTAACAGATTCTCTAATACAGAGGTTCTCCTAGCCGAACTAGCAACCTACAAAACATTTCTTGACATATTGAAATTGTACAACCTAACGTTTAAGGGCCAACGGCAAGGTCATAACCGGTGTCAAGATCCCTAACCGGACTTACCCCTCCCACTTGGGATGGGCGACAGCACGGAGGCGTACCTCAAGTGCAACTACTACCAATTTCCCTTGACTTGACGGGGGCACCTAAAATTCGACGCCAGTTAAAGGTCGTTCGAATACTCGTGTGAGGTATCTAGAAGGTATCGTGTCCCTTATCCCAACCCCACACAACTTACCGCATCTGCCGTCGCAGATGTCACTGGCCCCGGGAAATTCCCCAGGAGGGGGCTGTAACCCCTCCTACAAAGGAAGGGGCCTTGACCGCCTTTCCTTTACTTCCGGCGACCCATCCTTAGAAGGGACCGCCTCCCCATTGAGGGGCCAATGGCCACCTCTCCCGAGCGCTCCCATCCGTGTTGGGTGACGCCCACTCATAGGGATCTACTAATTAGTGCTCACCGATCATGACCTTACCGCCACAGGCCCGGATAGTTGACCGGCTATCCGGGCCCCCCACCAAAAACTCCTAGCTAAAGGTCATGTTCCAACGTTTTCAACCATGCTAAGAAGTCTCCTATGAGTAACTCATTTCCCACCCGAGACAAATGCACACCATCCCCCATATACATACTGTCATCATTAATACAACCGTGCGGGATAGAATGCAATGTCCTGGAACGGAACAACCTACTCATTTTATTATTAAATTTCCTAACAGAACGGTTCAAAGCAGGGATCGAAATAGCCCCCCGCCACACTTTTCGTGGGATCATATGAGACCACGCAATTATGCACCCCGGAACTTTCCTCGCCAACCAACTTACGGTGGAAAGCATTGCCTCCAGGAGAAGTCGTCTACCGGTGGTGACCAAATCATTGCCCCCTAAATGTACTATGACTATAGACGGCGGTGACCTCATCCGCCCTAACACACCCTCAAAATAAGCTTGAAACTGGTCAATACAGAGACCGCCCCTTCCGTAGAAGGACATCCTGTACCCGTATTCCCCAGCTACGTGAATCATGTCACCTGCTTTGAATACGTCTGCGGCACGCCTCACGTATGAGTGGCCCACGACCCACACCTCCTTTCTCACAGCCGGTGATGTCTGACCGCTGGCCCGGTGTTGGGTCGACTGCATAGTCCGCCCCGCCTCGAAGGCTTGCGTAACTGAAAACCAAACAAAAGACAAGAAGCGTGAGTACATTGTTACAGCTTCACAACATGTGCAACCGCACATACCTCTTATAACAATTGGAGGACCAACGCCCCACTCGTTTTACTTGTTCCACATTCAGACCCCTGGCTGCAGCTTCAGTGGCAGCCCCTATCCGAAAGGAGTGGGTCCCAAACTCACACGGGTCCAAGCCTGCTGCGGAAATTGACATCGCGAGCACCCGCTGAAACTGAAACTTTGTCAGCGGGGTGGCGTCCGCGTGTCTCAACATTGTCCCCCACCATGCTGCCACCCTTCGTGCTAGGTAATCCTCTAAACACCTCACCGGACACATGGAGGACCCTGGAATCCTGCGAATGACTATGCAGTCTCCCACCCCACTTTGATCGGTTTTCGACTTGACAAAGGATACCGTCATAGTCTCACCCCTAATCTGAACGTGTTCCCGGCACAAACCCCCCGCCACGTCCCGCTTGTTCCTTGCCACCAGCTCACTTATCCTCATAGCCCCGTGAAATGCAAGCGTAAAAGCGGCTCGGAACAAACAGGCCTCGAACTGAGACGAGCATATGTCGGGGAGTGTGGCCAGCAACTGGGACAACCTATCCAGACCTATCGGGCGCCTCTCATCTACTCTGCGACCCTCAAGGCGTTGCCACCCACGCAGCGCTTTCTGTACAGCAAAAGACGCTGTCGGGTCCTGGATATTATGAGCCCTGGCAACAAAGGAGATGGCAGCACGATGCCTCTGGGCTGTAGCCACCGACTTCCCAGCCTTACGCAAGGACATCAGAAAATGTACCACCCAATCCTCGTGGCCCCAAAGTCCCCCTCTCTCCGTCCCCAAAAAGGCCAAATAAGCCCGAAACGCCCCTTCGTATGCCTTCCTCGTCCTTGGTGCTAGACTCTCTCCCACGAGGTAACGAAGTTCGGGGCACCGAGAGACCAGAGAGCTTCGGGAAAGGGTGCTGGCTCGGGATCCGCTGAGGGAAGGAAACCCGAGAAAGCCTGCATTTGAAAACGAGACAGTGCATCAGCAGCCTGATTCAACACCCCCGGGACATGTTTAGCTCTGAATACCACGTTCAGTTGCATACACAATAAGACAATTTCTTTAAGCAGCCTCAAAATCATTTTACAGCGTGCTGCCTGACTATTAATGCATTCTACAACGGTCATATTGTCAGACCAGAATATGACAGAATGATTTTTAAATCCATCGGGCCAGGATCTGAGGGCCACCAAAATAGGAAACAGCTCAAGGAAAGCAATATTACTCGTCAGCCCCCCATCGTGCCACCATGTTGGCCACTTTTGTGCTGACCATTTCGTGCCGAAGATGGCGCCGAAACCCATGCTTCCCGCCGAATCCGTCCATAGACCAAGCTCTTCAGAGGTCAAGGCCGGTTTGTTCCAGACGACTCGACCATTGAAATCCGCCAAAAATGCCAACCAAATACGCATGTCTTGGCGGACCTCGGCCGATAACCTTGTGCGATGGTGACCCTCCTTTAGGCCGACCATCGCCTGTGCAATCGACCGGGAGAAGGGGCGGGCCATCGGGATCACCCTTAAGGCAAAATTCAACTTCCCCACCAATTGCTGTAATTGATGCAGCGTAACTTTAGATGCAGTGCTACACATTTGCAAGGCTGTCTTGAATTTCGATACTTTGGAAGCTGGTAAACGAAAACAACCCTCACTAGAGTCCAACTCGATCCCGAGGAACTCGAGGCAAGTCGTGGGACCCACTGTTTTACCTGGTGCCAACGGCACGCCAAATTGATTCATTAAAACACAAAATTCAGTCAAGGCCCGGGCACATTCATCATCCCCAGCGGCCCCAAGGAACAGAAAGTCATCGAGGTAATGCATCACATTCCGAGAACCTGTTTTCTTCGTGTAAACCCATTGCAGAAAACTACTGAATTTCTCGAAATAAGCACAAGATATCGAGCACCCCATTGGCATACACCTGTCCATGTAATACAAACCTTGAAACATGAATCCCAATAAACGTTGGTCATCCGGGTATACCGGGAGCAAACGGAACGCTGACTCGATATCTGATTTCGCCATCAGCGTCCCGGGCCCCAGGCGATTCAAAATGGCTACGGCCTCATCGAATGATGCGTACCGCACCGAACATATTTCTGGATTAATTGCATCGTTTACAGAAAGGCCATGAGGGGCCGATAAATTGTGAATCAATCGAAACTCACCCGGGTCCTTCTTGGGGACCACCCCTAAAGGAGAACAAACAAAGTTCGGTACCGGGGGGGCAGGAAACGGGCCGGCTACCCGACCTCGGCTAACCTCTTTCCGGATCTTATCCTGTACTACAGTGGTATGCTGCAAGACGGAAAGTTGATTTTTGCACGTCCCGACACCCTGAAAGTTACCCACCGGGATGCGGAAACCATATAAAAAACCGTTTCGTAGCACCCCAGCAGAAGTACGATCAGGGTATTCGCTGAGCCAGGGAGTCATCGCCAGGGTATCAATCGGGGTTGGTAGAGGCGCCCCTCGGACTATATTAGACCTGTTTAGCGCCTCCTCTCCCCCCATTTTCACCCGATTTGGCTCTGCACGAGGACTCAGGATGGGGTGCCCCACAACCACTACATTCGTGTTTGAACTTACAAGATCCCGGGGGCCTAGTACATTTGCTTCTGTTGAAATTGAAACAGAACCCCCTCTTTCCTGTATTGCCGGCGGGTCTCGGGTAATCGTCCGTACCCGTACCCGACCGAAAGGGCGTCCCCCCATTTTGGCGGGAGGACTCACTAACAACACTCCCCACCAATGGCACTTTCAACATTCCCGACTCTTTCATCTTATTCCATGTTAAAGAATCGTAACAGTCCCATGTTAAACTTTTGTTATGCTCCATCGCTTTCCTGAAAAGATTGTCATAACAAAACCATTGGTTTCCTTGGTGTGATGTCGAGTACCCCATAATTCGTGACTGATATACTGGAAATTCCGGGAGCAAATCAGGCCTACGTTCCCCCAAAATTGCCGTGAAAATTCCCCAAGCGTTACCCCAGTTACCAATATTTTCATTCACTTTAAAGGCGGCCATTTTTGCGCGCCAAACACTCGGATGCATCAGATCCTTTTGTCCCTTAACAGTTTCCACCTCATAGTGATCAACGAGCAGGGAGAAAATGTTAACGTATTCCCCCGCCCAAATCTTTTCCTTTATTGGCAAAGGAACATGTTGCCCCAATCTTTCCCTACGAGAGGGTGTTGACTCATCCCTTGCAATCGGCAATGGCCGCTTACCTGCACCGGACGCTGCTGCCGTCCCTTGGGGCTTGTCTGTCGCCGCATCCGGCGCGGGCACCTTGGCTGTATCATGTTTCTCGCGCAACTGCTTCATGAGAGCTTGCGCTTCGGTAGCCATGGCGCCCCCCTTACTGTCCCCCAACCATGCTGCCAATTGTGCCGCCAACTCGGGAGGCATATCTCCGGCAGGCGTCGGGGTGACTATCACGGGAATCAGAATCCCCTCATCCGGTACCGGGGCCGGTACCGGGGCTGGCGCCTCGAGCGGAGAACAGGGAACCGGGACGTCTCCCCCGACCGGCCCCCTTCTCGGCTTCTTTTGCCTTCCTCCGGCCGGTGGACGCCCCGATCCCTCCTCGCCGTCTCGCTCCGCCAACCGCTTCTTAATTTCGGACATGTCCTTCATGAGTACCCGAACCAACTGGTCAGTCGACATTCTCTTTGCTCCTTTCTTGGGCATCCTTTCGACGAAGTATCTAAAAGACAAAGAGAGAGATTAAAACGCTCAAAATTGGCTCTTCGTTCTGTCCCGAGCTCACGTGCAGCGAGGAGGTGCAGCTTCAGAGCACAAGAACAAGAGGATGTCTTCTGGTCTTGCGTCCCTTTTTATCCGTCTTCAGGGCGGGCGTATACCCGCCCCTGCCTGCCCCTGAGGGCGTGGCTGGCTGCGTCGGTGTCTAGGCCAGCCCACTCTAGGGCGGGAACGAGCGCGCCCCAGCTACGCCGCTTCGGGCATACCAGCTGAGACGCGCCTCCCGCCCAAAATGGCTTCCCGGGGGGATCGAGGCACTCGTCCATAAGTTCGGGGGGACCGATTCGGTCGCCCCTTTCCAAATGCATGATGGCTCCTTTCAAAAAAGGCAGCAAGTAGCGTATTCTCAGCAATTGATACATTTTCCAGAAAAACATAAGGTGATTAGCTTATGGCCTAATCTGCGGCAAAGGTAAGGAGAGCCTCAACAGCTTTAGAAAAAGCACTGGCTCTGCTGGTCTTTAGGGAGCCCCATGCTAAGTGAGTGTCGAAGGGAATAGCTGAATAAAACAACGGCACAGTGCTAACCTTGGAGCTATTAACTGCAAAGGCAGTGTTGTTCTTTTTCTTTGCACCAAAAGTCAAAACATGCGTCTTGGCCTGATTAACCATCAGATTTAAACTGGTCATAAACTGACAAAAATGGTCCAACAAGCGTTGCATGCCAATTGCACTCCTAGCCATTAGGACAGCAGCATCAGCATAAATGAACGTGGGAACACTGCGGTCACCTACATGGAAAGGTTTTCTCTCAGTTCTAGAAAATTCCACTCCAGGACATTTGTGTATAATGAGAATAGAAACACTGAAAAAACACAGCCCTGATGCATGCATCTCACCAGAGGAAGTTTCTCCACCCGGGCTGAATCTCACGTTATCAGTGACCTCATTGTGAAGATCTCGTAGGGAATTGACAATGTACTGGTCAACCCCCACATCAGTCAGCATGTTCCAGAGCTTGGACCTGTTGACAGAATCAAAAGCAGTGTTCTAATCCATGATGGCCAGGTACAACTTGCCCTACCTAGCCAATGTGTACATACTTATAAACAGATATAAAATGAGAGACTGTTGCACAGTGCCTAGACCTGGGCAGAAGCCAAATTGGACCTCTGAAAGCACGTTGCGTTCATCAGCCCAAAACTAAAGATGATCCAGCAAACTATGTCCCATAACTTTGGCAGTGGAACGTATCAAATTGAGGGTCGCCTTTCGAGCCCTCTTTGAATATTGGGACAATAACAGCATGGTACCAACTGTTGGGATGGTCAGTCACTAAGGCTACATTTATAGCATTGGTCAAGAGCAGAGCCCATAAAGAGGTATTAGCCCTGCACATGTCTGAAGGTATCCCATTTGGGTCTGGGGCATGCTCAGCCAGGCAACTGGCTATTGCCAAGAGGACCTCACTCAATTTTATCTCAGGAGCAGCCGAAGGTGCCACTAGTGGCTAAGGGGCAGATTACGATGGCGGGTGGATCACTACCGCCGGCCCGGGAGTGGCGATCCGCCCGCCATCGTAACCTGATTTACCCACCACCAGATTACAATGGCGGTGGGTACCGCGGCAGACGGAAGGTCCACCCACCGCTTTTCCGCCGGTCGGCAATCGTTATGATTGCTGGCCGGGCGGAGTTGGGGCACATATATGGTGGCAGTGCCTAGCAGGCACCACCATCTATACTATGATGTGTGCCATTTAAGGCTTTTCCATGGCGGCGATGCTGCCATGGAAAGGCTGGCGGGATTTGCTTTGGGGGCCCTTTGCTGGCCCCGGTATGGTGGGGGTTAGGGTTGTTTCTTGGGGGGTACCTATGGTATCCCCTTACATTGCCATGCACAAGGTGACAGGCACCGCACAGTGCCTTCCACCTTATGCATGGCCATGCACAACATGGCATTATACCATTGCGGCGGACCACTGCATGATAGGCAGGCAGTCCCGTTACCGCTAGGGTGGCGGGTGGATTTAAGTCCACCGTCCATCCTAATCAACCCCTGAGAGTGTACAGGGGATTTTAAGGATGTTCCAACTACATTGTTGATAAAACGATTTGAGGTCTCCATGGAGGGCCCTCCTAGAGCTTTGTGAAGTGAGATCAAAGGTCAGGGGGGACAAGTCAAAAAGATGATGACTGAAAAACAGATCAATACATAGTAAAAAAAAATTAGAGGAAGAATGGGGAGACCAGAAGACAAAGACGATAACATTGTGACTCCAAGCAACCGGGATATGGAGAAGCATTGCAGAGAGATCCAAGTACAACAGGAAATAGGGACCTACAGAAGAAAACATAAAGAAGAAATTAATATGCAGGCAAAGATTCTGAACCAACAATGAATACCTGTAGTAAAAGTCACAAAAAATAATAGAGACCACTAGTCCTATACAAAAACAAGTTACTAAGTATCAATGCTTTGAAGTCTCCATCTATACTCCTCTTCAAATCTACAAGGATTTTTTAAGAGCACTAGGTCCTCATAGTTGGTTTATTTATCTTCAAAACTAACTTTAAACAAATGAGGAATATTCAGACCAAATCTGGCATTCATAATTCTCATCATCGGTATCATGTCGAGCAATTGCTTCCTTCTAGCCACTGTCACTTTTACAACATCGTGGAAAAAGCAAAGTCCATGACCACACCATATTATTTTCGATTTTATTTTAACTGCGTTCAGTACTTTTATGAGGTCAGTATTTTCCAAGAAAAGAAGAATGCTTCCTCTAGGTTTCGCATAATGTCGTGGCCCAATCTATGATACCTCTGGATAGTCAAATGATAGAAAATGGCAAGTCCAGAACATTTGGAAGAAAATATTTGCAAAAGGAGATTGGGTCAGAATCTACTGAATGTTCAGGAATACCATATATTCTGACATTATTCCTGTGAGTTTTATTTTTCAGATCTTCAGTGTGTTTTTTGTGCGAATCAACATCCAATTCAGTTTGTCAAATGTAACTGTAATATATTGTAAATCACTCACCATTTGATGAAGATGTCGGTTTTCAGAGGAGAAAGGCGTGCACAACCTCAAAAAGTGGAAGGTGCAACCTCCTATGAAGAAAAAGGTTTCTGGATTTTGTAAAATAACATCACTGATATAAACTCACCACAAACTAAACAATTTCGAGGCAATTAAAAAAGAAAAAGCTATCTGCAGCAGAAATGAGTGCTACCTCGTAAATTGGTGGGTGCAGATTTCTGTGAAAAAAATATGTCCTGAGTCCTGTAGCTCATCACAGAGTGTAGGGGTGGGTTTAACAAAATCTGCTATATCAGTGTGTAAAGAATCCCAGTCGCTCTGGAGATCAGCACAGTGTGGTCATCTTGTTGGTGATCAAGCCATGCTCCCGACCTTGAAATTTTCTTCTGGTTGTATGGCTTCCCACCTTGACATTCTCCCTTGCCTTTTTGTGATTGATAAGAAGATTGCGGGAAAGAGAGTGAGTAGCTTGGTTCCCATTCAACTAACTACTGGAAGAAAGATTGAATGATTGAAACTGTGGCTGGGACCTTTCATATATGTGAACATGTTTTAAACATGTATTATAAAAGCTAATATGCCTGTGTTTTGAGAAACACTGTGGTGCATTGCCTCCAGTTGTTCTAGGACAAAGTCCCACATTGAAGCAACATCTTGGGTGACAATATGGAAGCTGAGAGCAGGGACCCTTTGCTGATTAGATTGCATCAGCAAAGTTTATCTGTACCCTCAAAGGAGAGTGTTATAAATATCGTTGTGTTGTAAGGTGTGGGCTTAGAAGATACACACATGAAAACATTGTATGTTTGCTACTTTTAGCACAGATCAGTAGTTTCAGTGTATATGTAAGAAAAACAGTGTGCATGCATATTTTTGCTTTGTTCGAAAAAAAATTAATTCCAACAAGATTGTATTATGACAGAAAGTTTAAAAAGAGCATGCATGAGGTTATTAGTGAGGAGAACTGCGTCTTTACAAGAGGCTATGTTGTCCGGACTGCGCGCCAATCCTATACAAAAACGTTGTACATTCAATGATGTGAATACATCGAAGGAAACACAGTAGCTCTGACTCAAATTATACTTATCCTGATGCATCTTCACTCTAACAAATTAAACATACATGACGCCCTCTGATCAAACCCAAATAGAAAATAAAATACACTGTAAAAATCCACAAAGTGCCACAACTTTGATGAGCAACCCATCCATTCTATAGTGCAAAACAAAACATGAAAGCTATTGGCAGATGGAGGCTGACCCAAAGCCCGCTCTCTCTATACTTTAATTGTATTTTGGGGGGAAAATTGTTGACATCCTACATCTTTTGTTTGTTAGTTTTTATAATGCCTAAAAACAATAAAATACTTTATTTACAAAAAGAGTGCACATCACATAATTTTTAACATTCACATATATGTATGTATGTTGTATCACAAGCCAGTGTAACAAGATCTTTCAGGGTAGAGGGTGTGTTGCATGCTGATGACACTTATGCAAGACTCTCTAAGCCTGTATATTCACCTTCCAAACTTGGATGAACTGTAATCTCCCAAACCTCAATGGCAGCAACACAGAGGTTCTGATTCTGGGCCAGGTGGTATGGAAAATCGAACTAATACCATCACCAGTTTACTGACAAAATATTGATGTAAAAAATATATAAAAGTAAAAAATATCAATAAAAAATTATAGAATGCAAAAACATTGCCTCCCTATACTTAAACAGGTAAGTACAAAAATATCGGAAAAAAATATTGATGTAGAAAATATAGAGGCCTATTAGCATGGCAGGCGGATGGCCACCTCCCGACCGGCGGTGGCAATCCGCCTGCCAACACACCCCACAAGACGGCCATTTACCCCTCACTATATTAGCATGGCAGGGGTACTGTGGCGGACAGAAAGACCGTCCACAGCTTTTCCGCTGGTAGGTAATCGTCCCGATTGCTAACCGGGCATAAACGGCCCATAATATGGTGGTGGTGCCTTGCAGGCAACGCCATCCATATTAGCATGTGGCATTTTTAATGCCTTTCCATGGCGGAGAGTCCGCCCTGGAAAGGCATGCCGTTTTTGCCTCGGGCCCTGTTGCGGGTCCCCAGGGGCATGGGGGGTGGGGGGCTGCACTTGGGGATACCTATGGTATCCCCCAACATTGGCATGGACAAGGTGGCAGGCACCGTGCGTTGCCTGTCACATTGTGCATGCCAATGCACAACATGCATATATTGCATTGTGGTGGGTGCTGCTTACAGCACCGCCCACCGCAATGCAATATATGCGGGATGCTACTGTGGCATCCTAGTTGCCATTGCAGGACCGCCGCACCTCTTGCGGGCGGTCCCGTTTGCCGTTGAGGTGGCGGGCATCGTAATCGACCCCATAGTTATACAAAATATTGAATTTGATATATGTATATAAAATAAAATATTAAATATTAAATGTGTTACATAATAAAATTAATATATAAAATAACGTCAATTTAATATAAATTAAAAAATATATTATGAATAAATGTAATCAAAAGATAAACACACATACATAATAATTCATATACATTTAGTTTAAAACAATTAATAAACTATTTATTTTATTCTATAATTTTAAAATTAAATACAAATTTACAAATATATACATATGTACCAATAACATAAAATCTAATGAAAAAAACATTCTATTATTAATTAAAACATTAAATTAACAGTAGGGAAAGCGTTGGATGGCAGAGGGGTAGAAACTACTATTCCCACTCCAATGAGTGCAACAGTAGAGAAAGTGTTGAATAGCGGAGGGGTAAAATGTTATATTCCCACTCCAGTGAGTGCAGCAGTAGGGGAAGTTTTGGATAGAGGAGGGGTAAAAATTACTATACTGACATCAGTCAGTGAAACAGTGGGGTAAGTGTTGTATAGCGGATGGGCAAAAATTACTATTCCCACTTCAGTGAGTGCAACAGTAGGGAAAGTATTAGATTGCAGAGGAGTAACAATTAACATTCTCTCTCCAGTCAGTTCAAAATTAAAAACAACCAAATTTTAAAAACAACAAAAATATCTGAAAAACAAAATAAATGACAAAATATATAAATATGTTAAAAATGTAAATAAAAATATATTTAATATTAAAAAGGTTAAAAACATATTATAATGTTAAATACATATGACAAATACCTACAAATACCTACAAACATTATATTAAATAAAATACAAAATAATTTCCAAGTAAATATTTTTAATTAGAAATTATTTAGAACCAAAAATATTAATTACTACATAAATGTACATTTTTTATATCCTACCCTATAACACCACACAATTCACAACCCCATCTAAATGTACAAAGAAATGTACTTCCTTGATTAACATAATTATTTACCAATTAAAGAAATATTATTAATTTAAAAACAAATTAAAACCCATAAAAATGATTTCATTTCCCACACTTTACGACTATAATCCCCACAACCCACATCTAAAATGAAACTGTAAAAAAATCAATGACACAATTAAAACTTGTTTTCAATTACAAAACTAAGGGTATTTAACAACTAATTATAAAGTAAGTAGCATTAATGTACTCCCCACACTGTACCCCTATAACAATAAAACCCACACACAAAAATATAAACAAATACCCTAATTAAATATAAATTAATTATTTAAAATTAATGATCAACTAATATTTAATTAATTAAACATAAATTACTTCCCACTCTTTACCCCATAAACCCCTCAACCCACAGCTAAAAGAAAATCACACAAGTCCCATATTTTATTATCTCAATTAATTAGTCAATGTAAATTAACAACTAATTATTGATTAATTAAACATAAACTACTTCCCACCCGTTACCCCTAAAAACCCCACAACCTGCACCTAAAATTAATTACACATTTTCCATAATTCATTTTCAATCAATTAATTAATATAAATTAACAGCTAATTATTAATTAATCAAAAAACCAATAAATAATAATTAATTACAAATAAATTGCGTGCCACAATTAACACTACAAACTGTAATTATAATAAAATTAGTAACTACTAAAACATGTAACACAAATATTAAAAAACAAACAGTAATTATACAAAAACATCCATCAAATAAATTTAAAATATAAACTAAAATACATAACACTATTAAAATATTTTAAACTATATTTTTGCAAACAATAATAATGACTTCTATAGTTTTTTACTGATACTTCTTAACTTAAATTCGAGATTCTTGACCCTGATATTCTTGTTGTCGATATTTTTGAATAATGATAATTCCAACTCAAAATTTGTGTAAGTAGACATTTCCAAATTGATATACTGTCTCAACAAACTCTCACCACCATAATCATCAATGCAGCTTTTATTTTTGTTAATATAACCAAAAAAAGCACAACATCATAAAATATATTGATTAAAGTTTCATCTCAAATATCAACATCCTGATAAACACACAGCTAAAACTTTTTGTTTGTTTAAATCATTCTAAAACATTAAGGGGTCCATAACGATTGTGGGCGGACAAAGTCCGACCGCCACCATAATGGTGAACTGGACCGACCGCCAGAGGTGCATGGGTCCCGCTGTGTCCATTAGGATGCGGCTGCGACCCTGGCGGTCACATCCCACACATTTAACATTGTGGTGGGTGGTGCTGTAAGCAGCACCCGCCACAATGTTAAATGTGCATGTTGTGCATTGGCAGGCACAACGTGACAGGCATCACGCGGTGCCTGCCATTTTGGGCATGCCAATGTAGGGGGTACCATAGGTACTCCCCAAGTGCAGACCCCACTCCTGACACCCCCGGGGGCCCGCAACAGGCCCCACAGCAATTACCACATGCCTTTCCATGATGGCATCGCCGCCATGGGAAGGCCTTCTCCGCCAGGCATCCTGATATGGATGGCGGTGTCTCCCAGACACCGCCACCATATAAGGCCAGAGTTCCGCCCAGCAGGCAATCGGAATGATTACATGCCAGCTGAAATGCGGCGGATGCTCTTTACATCCGCCGCTGTCACCCCTGTCATTGTAATGTGGCCGGGGTGAATAGAGAGCAGGCAGGGAAAGATGTCAGGTGGATCGCCACTGCCGGTCGGGCGGTGGCAATCCGCCCAACATCATAATAGACCCCAAAAACGTCAGTCCTTTCTTTTTCTGCATAATACTCACAGCAAACAAAAATATACTAATGCCAAACACCATTGGTTTTGAGGTGTCTGTTTTCAATATTCTTATAGCCTCTGAGAATTTCCTAGTCATCAGGCTTAGACATAACGGTTTAACCCATTTCCTTCTTAGAACTGCACACGTCAGACAAACTAATAGGATATGCGGTATGTCTTCTTTGGCATTCAAAATCCATAATGTGCAATTACTTCCTCCCTCTACTGTTCAACCCTGAGACCATTTAGCTGTAATCAAAATAATTTGAAGGGTCTCGAACCAAAACTTCATAAAAAATAGCATTGCTAATTGAGGTTGGATTTCATTAGGATAGAATTCAAAACTTGACATTGACTTGAAACTTAAAAACTATAGAGAAAGTCTTCTCAATTTAGAGCCTAGGAGCACTTTATTTAATTTGAATCCCCAATAAATAACTTTTAACTCATCCTTGTAGTGAGTGGCTCTCGATACAGGATTAGACCAAACACTGCTCAGACTCAATTCACAAAGCCAGTTCCGCACATAGCTGAGCCAAGGAAAAGTAAGCTGGTTATCTAATTCCATAAGTTCCTTGTTGTAATTAATGGAAGTCCATAAACCAGGTATAATTATCACGTAGGTTTAATTAGGCTTAGTTACAAGTTCAGGTTTAAGCAGATAAGTTAAGATGAAAGGAAATAAACCCCACCAGGAGTGGCCTCCCTGCCACTCAGCCTGCCAGCCATCAACTGCCAATCCACACAAGCCAGGCACACAGGATTCTACTATGACATCAGGCATTCCAAGAGCCTCACCAGCTGAGTAGCAGGGAAAGCACCAAAGCTAAGTATAACATACCTTCTAGCTGCTCGGTTTTACTCTGATATCTTGGAGCATGTGGAAGTAAGATCCCTAAAGATGATAAAGGAGCCATCCTTCATTGTGTGAGGCATGTGTTGTATCATATTCCCATGGGCCGGGATGCCCGCCACCCCTCCCAACACCATTCCCCATGGGAGGAGACAGACACAGATTTAAACTTTTGGAAGGCGGGGGGGCCTCACGACCCCCCCGGCCGTATTTATTAAAATATGAAACAAAATTTAAAACTTTAAATTAAAAACGTTTCAGAATCATGTACACATTCAACTTCAATTACATTTTGATGAAGACAGGTTTTTCAGGCTAACCTTAACAAATCTCTAATACAAAGGTTTCCTAGCCGAGTCTAGCATCCTGATAAATGAATTACATTTTTGAATTTGTACAACCTAGCATTAAGGGCCAACGGCAAGGTCTTAACCGGTGTCAGATCCCTATCACCAACTTCCCGCCCTCACGGTGTGAGTAGCGCATGCGCAAAGGACTTTACCCTCGCAGCCAACTGTAACTTCCCTTGTCGTGGGGGCCCCCTTTTACTCGACGCCATCTTAAGGTCGTCCGAGTTCCCGTGCGAGGTATCCGTAAGAAGGACAGCGTGGACTCCCCCCCCCCTTCCCCACACTCTCTTCCGCCGGAGCGGATATCCGGCCCCCGGGAAATTCGTGGGAGGGGCATATAGCCGTCTCCCCCTGGGAGGGGCCTATGGCTGTCTCCCCCTGGGCGGCCCATCCGTAGTGGGTGCCGCCTCCCCGTGGGAGGGGCCAATGGCCGCCTCCCCCCGGGCGCTCCCATCCATAATGGGTGGCGCCCCCACTAGGGACCTTGAAATCACTGCTCACCGATCATGACCTTACCGCCCGACCAAAAAATAAATACGACAATTGTTTTACCAACTAAGGACAGAAAACTATGCCTAAATCTGCAACAGTCTGATAATTCACCGACTTCAACATTGCTACAAAGGGAATAAAGTCCTAAAGCAAAACATAATCTTTAATGCATCCAATCTTTTACGTCTCTACAAAGGAAAAAAGGCCTACAAGCAAGTATTCAATTATATGCATACCTCGTCATACATTCATGATGCAAGAAATGACTGACATACTTTTTATTACATAAAAGTAATTCCCGAGAATATTTCTTTATTTCATAAAATCTGCAACAAGGGGCTGGTGGGTGGGTCAAAAAGTGCAGCTTGTTCCCTTGAGGGCTCACGAGCGACGAGTGGTGCAGCCTTCAGAGCACAGGAACAAGAGGAAGCTTCGTTGGATTCCCGCACTATTTATCCAGCTGCGGGAGGGCGGGGACCCGCCTCAAGCACGCCCATCCATGCACGGACTTCCGGGCGGGTGTCTAGGACAACCTCTTTTGGGTGGGAGGGGCGTGCTCCGGCTACGCCGCTTCGGGCATACCAGTCAGGTCATGCCCTCCCGCCCACAATGGTTTCCCGGGGGATCGGGGCACCCATCCATACGTTCGGGGGGACCGAGTGGTCTCCCCTTTCCATATGGGCCGGGATGCCCGCCACCCCTCCCAACACCATTCCCCATGGGAGGAGACAGACACAGATTTAAACTTTTGGAAGGTGGGGGGGCCTCACGACCCCCCCGGCCGTATTTATTAAAATATGAAACAAAATTTAAAACTTTAAATTAAAAACGTTTCAGAATCATGTACAAATTCAACTTCAATTACATTTTGATGAAGACAGGTTTTTCAGGTTAACCTTAACAAATCTCTAATACAAAGGTTTCCTAGCCGAGTCTAGCATCCTGATAAATGCATTACATTTTATGAATTTGTACAACCTACCATTAAAGCCGACGGCAAGGTCTTAACCGGTGTCAGATCCCTATCACCAACTTCCCGCCCTCACGGTGTGAGTAGCGAATGCGCAGAGGACTTTACCCTCGCAGTCAACTGTAACTTCCCTTGTCGTGGGGGCCCCCTTTCACTCGACGCCATCTTAAGGTCGTCCGAGTTCCCGTGCGAGGTATCCGTAAGAAGGACAGCGTGGACTACCCCCCTTCCCCACACTCTCTTCCGCCGGAGCGGATATCCGGCCCCCGGGAAATTCGTGGGAGGGGCATATAGCCGTCTCCGCCTGGGAGGGGCTATGGCCGTCTCCCCCTGGGCGACCCATCCGTAGTGGGTGCCGCCCCCCCGTGTTAGGGGCCAATGGCCGCCTCCCCCCGGGCGCTCCCATCCATAATGGGTGGCGCCCCCCCTAGGGACCTTGAAATCACTGCTCACCGATCATGACCTTACCGCCACAGGCCAGATAGTTGACCGACTATCTGGCCCCCTCACACCTCTTATAGGTCATGCCTCCTCAAACCCACTAGCCAAGCTACGAAGTCTCCTATGAGTAATTCATTCCCAGCCCTGGACAGATGCACCCCATCATTCAAATAACAGTGATCCCCCCTAATACACCCATGGGAAATGCATTGGAGATGAGCGGAGCGAAACAGTTTCTCAATCTTGTTGTTGACCCTCTTTACCGAGTGGTTCAACGATGACATAGACAAACCCCCCCCCGCCATATTCTCCTGGGAATCATGTGGGACCAAGCAATCATACACCCAGGGAGCCTCTTGGCCAACCAGCTAACTGCAGACAATATGTGCTGAACTAACACCCGTCTTCCCAGTCTCACCAAGTCATTGCCCCCCACGTGCACTATGACTATAGATGGCGGTGACCTGTGCCGCCCTAAGAGTTCCTCAACAAATTTTTGCAATTGGCCAATACAGAGGCCTCCCTTCCCATGGAAGGTCACTCTGAACCCATATTCCTCAGATGCGTGGATCGCGTCACCTGCTTTGAATATGTCCCCGGCACGCCTCACGTATGAGTGGCCCACGACCCAGACCACTTGATCTCCAATTGGTGATCCTTTCCCGCTGGTCAGCTGATGCTGGGGCGATCCCAATTTCCGCCCCGCGTGACAGGCTTGCGAAACTGTAATCCAAACAAAAGACAAGAAGCGTGAGTGCAGTTCATCAGCTTTTTACAACATGTGCAGTCGCACATACCTCTTGAAACAGTTCGAGGACCAACGGCCTAATTGTTTCACCTCTTCAGCCTGGAGACCCCGAGCCGTAGCTTCCGTAGCGGCCCCTATTCTAAATGAGTGGGTCCCAAAATCACCCGGGTTCAAGCCCGCCGCCCCAATCGTAATTGCCAGCACCCTCTGAAATTGAAATCTTGTCAATGGGTTGCCATCCATGTGTCTCAGCAGGGCCCCCCCCATGTTGTCAACCTCTGTTTCAGGTAGGCCTCCACATGCCCCACTGGACAACCGGGGTACCCCCGTGCGCGCTGCAACACCACACTATTCCCCAGGGCCTCCTGGTCTGTCTTTGACCTGGTTATCGAGATCAGCAGAGAATCGCCCCTCACTTGGACGTGATCCCTGCGTAGGCCTCCTTCCACATCTTTCTTATTTCCTGCCACTAGTTCACTCACCTGCAGGGCCCCATAGAACGCCAATGCGAAAGCTGCTCGGAACAGTGTTACCTCGCTGGGTAAGGAGCATGTCTCATCCAGTTTCGCCAGTAAGGTGGTCAATTTATGAAAACCCAATCGGGTGCCTGTTATCCTGTCTGCGACCCTCCAGGCGCCGGCAGCCGCGGAGAGCCTTCTTGACTATGAAGGAATCCGTTGGGTCCCTTACCCCGTGGAGCTGTGCCATGAATGATATGGCGGCCCTATACCTGTTGGCGGTTGCCGCCGACCGGCCTTCTCTATGAAGTGCCACCAAAAATTGGAGCAAGGACTCCTCCCGCCCCCATCTATGCTCCCCTACTGGCCCCAGAAAGGCGCAGTATGAACGGAAAGCCCCTTCATAACCTTTCCTCGTCCTTGGCGCTAGACTGGCTGCCACGAGGTCTTGTAGTCCAGGGCACCGATCTGCCATAGTGCTTCGGGGAAAGGTGCCGCCACTAGCTCCGCTGTGGGTAGATAACCCCTGAAAGCCTGCATTTTTGAACGAGAGTGCATCAGCTGCATTATTCAGTACACCCGGCACATGTTTTGCCCTGAACTATACGTTTAATCTAATGCATCGCAATACAATTTCCTTCAACAGTCGTAGGATCCATTCACAACGTGCTGCCTGGTGATTAATGCACTCGACCACTGTCATGTTATCTGACCAGAATACCACTGAGCGGTCCCTAAAGTCATCTGGCCATGCCATCAGAGCCACCCAGATGGGGAATAACTCCAAGAAACCAATGTTACCTGTTAGGCCGCTTGAGTGCCACCACACCGGCCATGTTTGTGCCGACCACTGGTTACCGAAAATTGCGCCAAACCCCACACTCCCCGCCGAGTCGGTCCATAAGCCGAGCTCCTTCGACGAGGCTGGGGGTTTGTTCCACACCACTCGACCATTGAAGTCCTCCAGAAATGCCAGCCAAATGAGCATGTCCTGGCGAACCTCTGCCGATAGTCTAGTGCGGTGGTGTCCCTCCTTAAGACCCACCATAGCCTGCGCTACGGAATGCGAGAAAGGGCGAGCCATCGGCATCACCCTCAATGCAAAGTTAAGCTGACCCACTGTCTGTTGTAACTGGTGTAGGGTCACCTTCTCTTTTCGGAGACATTGTACCAGGGAGGCCCTAAACTTGAAACTTGGCCACCTTCTCATCTGGCAGGCGGAAACATCCCTCCTCTGAGTCTAGTTCTATACCCAGAAACTCGAGGGAAGTAGACGGCCCGACCATCTTACCTGGTGCCAACGGGACCCCAAAACCCAGCATGAGCACGCAAAAGTCCTGCAATGCCTGCGCACAGTCCTGAGTGCCCGCTGGGCCCAGAAAGAGGAAATCATCCAAATAGTGCATCACCTGTCTATGACCCGTGGCCTCTGTGAACACCCATTCCAAAAAGGAGCTAAACATTTCAAAATAAGCACATGAAATCGAACAACCCATGGGCATGCATTTATCCATGTAGAATTTCCCCTGAAACGTGAATCCCAGCAGTCGCTGGTCCTGAGGGTGTACTGGGAGTAACCTGAATGCAGATTCAATGTCTGATTTAGCCAACAATGCACCGGGGCCCAGGCGATTCAACATTACGACTGCGTCATCAAACGATGCATATTTCACTGAGCATACCTCGGGGTCAATAGCTTCATTTACTGAGGCCCCCCTGGGGGCCGACAGATTGTGGATGAGTCTATACTCCCCCGGGTCTTTCTTCAGAACCACTCCTAAGGGTGAACACACAAAATCCGCGACTGGTGGACCGCCAAATGGTCCTGCCACTCGCCCCAAGCTAACTTCTTTTGCTATCTTTTTTGCGGCCACTGCTGGGTTGTGTTGAATAGACAGCTGGTTTTTACAGGAAGGGCTCCCCCGAAAATTGCCCGCCGGGATCCTGAAGCCATATGAAAAGCCAACCCTCAGAGTCCCGGCGGAAGCATGATCAGGGTATTGGTTCAGCCAAGGGCTCAAAGCCAAGATATCTACGGGCGAAGATGTTTGCTTCCGAGGCACCACATCAATCCTGCTTGGATCCTCCATTTCCTCCCGCGCCATTGGTTTTAGATCGGCAACTGGTTTCCGGGTGTGAGGAATTCCTACAGCCCGAGCTCGCGTGCCGGAACCTACACGTTCCCTGAGGCCTGTTACAAGTTCCATTGTTGAATCCCCAACAAACCCCTCGCTTGCCTCCATTCCCGCTAGACCTGGGCTGGGCTTCCCCCCGGCGCTCGCCCGAAAGGGCTGTGACGGCCTCTGATGGAATCCCCCAGTGCCACTCGTGCTTGACACTGAATGACCCGCCGGCCCTGGTAAGAGCTGAGTGTGCCATGACACTGTATCCAAACAATCCCATGTCAAGGCCTGGTTAAATTCCTTTGCTTTTCTAAAGGCAACATCATACCCCTTCCATTCATTTCCCCCATACATCGCATGGAAATTCATGATCCTGTTCTGATAACATGCCAGGTCAGTCAACACTTCTGGTTTACGTTCTCCGATAATTGCCGCGAAGATAGAAAAGGCCCTGACCGAGTTCACCATGGTCTCCTCGACCCTGAATTCCGCCATCTTGGCCCACCATACACTGGGGTGCCAGAGATCTTTCTGGGTCTTTGCATATTCTAACTCACGATGGTCAGTCAAAAGTGAAAACATGTTAATGTATTTGTCTCCCCACACCATCTCTTTCGTAACCATGGCAAAATGTTGAGATAAACTTTCCCGCCTTGAGGGCACCGGACCCTCCCCCACCAATGGCAACGCTCTCTTACCAGCTTCAACCGAACTCCCGGCAGTGTCTGTTGTCTTCTCCCAATCGTCAGTCGTGACCACCTTCGCCATCTGCGGGGGAATAGAAGGTACATTCGCTGTCCCGGCATCCCTTGCCTGCCGCAACTGTTCAATAATTAATCTGGCTTCCTCGGCCGGGTCTCCCGCGGCCGCTGATCCCCCTGCTCCCTTCTTTAGCCAAGGTAATACCGCTGCTAACTGTTGTGCTAACTCCGGGGGCATCTGGTCATCCCCCAGTGGCGTGATAACCACGGGAATTGGCAATCCCCCATCCGGTCCTGGTACCGGGCTAGCCGCCGGCGCGACGGGAACCGGTGGAGTTACTAATGGGACTGGGGCCTCGCTGGGACCTGCCCTCCCCTTCCTTTTCTTACCCTTATCCCCTGGGGTGACGTTCGGCATTGCCGGTCCTATGACCTTTTTACGCTGGCCCGAGGGGGCATTCTGGGCCTCCACCTGTTTCCTGATGGCCGCTAGGCCACGATCCAGCCAGTCTACTTTACCCAACTTCCGGTCCATCACCGCCACTTGGTTCACCAACGTGCGCAGCATCCTTTCCATCTCAGAGCTCTTTCCGAACTTCTTGCCAGGCATGTCTTCGATCAATCCGTCCGATTTGACTTGCAAAGGAGACTCGATCGCCCAACACGCCTTGGTAACTGAAAGAGAAAGACAAGGATTACAAGTTCTCAAAAAGTGCAGCTTGTTCCCTTGAGGGCTCACGAGCGACGAGTGGTGCAGCCTTCAGAGCACAGGAACAAGAGGAAGCTTCGTTGGATTCCCGCACTATTTATCCAGCTGCGGGAGGGCGGGGACCCGCCTCAAGCACGCCCATCCATGCACGGACTTCCGGGCGGGTGTCTAGGACAACCTCTTTTGGGCGGGAGGGGCGTGCTCCGGCTACGCCGCTTCGGGCATACCAGCCGGGTCACGCCCCCGCCCACAATGGTTTCCCGGGGGATCGGGGCACCCATCCATACGTTCGGGGGGACCGAGTGGTCTCCCCTTTCCATTTGTCCAATATTCTGATACACAACCCATTATTTTGGTAACGTGGTCCAGACATCACTGTGGTGAGCAACATCGAAACAGTACAAAAGGTTGTTTTGCTCCTTCTCTTCTAATTTTTCTGCTCTCTGAAGAGCTGGGTTCACTTAAAAATATTCTTAATTCATACAGCTCAGTCTCTCTAGATTAATTGGCACATCTCGGGACTAAAAATCTGCATGAAAAGATTCTGGGTGATCTGTCAAGTAGGGGGTCAAGAAAATCCCCATGTATTTTCCATAGAAATTTTTTCACAGTGATACCACAAAAACTGATGAACAGAATTACATTAAATTTGGCAGGAAGCTATATCTTGATCCAGAAAGCATGCTCTTTAGGTCTTGGATAGGCAGCACATGCACAGTCTCTTCAATACTTTTTTTCACAGACAGTATGCTTACAGCCCGCCCACAGCTTTTTATTGGTTTGCTACAGCATCACTCTCATTTCCTTCATTCCGGTTTGTGAAGGCATGCCTATGTCATGTCCTCTCCTTGTGTTTGGCCCTCCCTTGGAACATGACACAAGTTCTTGTGTCCATCCGCTGCTCCCGTTTTTGTAGCTACCTTTTTTTGTGTTCCAGCATTAATGAGTGCTTGTGTTTTCCCTTCTGCCACAGTACGTTTCCTCTCCAACCCCTCTTGCCCACTCCCGGTTTCATAAAGCTCCCCACTCTCCCCCTCTCAACCCCCAATCCCACTCCCATCCCCCCCCCACACCCGAACGTTAATTCATGTTACACTATTCACATTGCTATGTACTTTTGAGATGTTTTTTCACCTATGTTGGCAATTGGCCAACATAGGTGTTGGAAAACTATATAAACACTTTTTTTGTGAAAAAATGCTAGTGAACAAGACCTTATTGGTTGAAATGCATCATTACTTTTTGCCTGCAATAAAAGAGTGCTCTGGTGTGGCCGGCTCCTTCCAGTTGTTGGTGAAGGATTCTTTAGAAAGATATGTACACAAATACCCAAATATATATTGTTAAAGTGTGCTAAGCTTAGTCGATTTATACATTTTAAAAAGTGCAATTCAAAATATGTAGGTTTATGTTAGTGAATGTTTAATATAAATTTAATGTTAAATATATAAATATAATTTATTTTAAAATATTTTTTAGTTATTAAAATAAATGTAATCAAATTGTATTTTTATTAAAACTACAGTATATATTTACATTATACATATTACTGGATTTAAAATGCAATGCAAAAGTGTTTTTTTAAGGGTTATGGGATGAGTAGATTAGTGTGGTGGTAAGGATTTTCTAGAGTACAGGGATGAGTTGTTTTTGGGGTTGGTAAGAGTTTTTAGGATTCAGGTAAGGGTAGTTTGTGAGGGTGGTGAGCAGTTTTTACTGTCAACGGATGGATAGTTTTTTGGGGTGGTAAAGCATTTTAGGGTACATGGAAGAGTAGTTTTTTGCAGTGGTGAGACGTTTTAAGTTTCAGTGTGCAGGGATGAGTTTTTTGGGGGGATGGTAAGAGTTTTTAGGGTTCAGGTAAGGGTAGTTTGTGAGGGTGTTAAGCAGGTTTGGCTGTCCACGGATGGATAGTTTTTTGGGGTGGTAAAGCATTTTTAGGGTACATGGAAAAATAGTTTTTTCAGTGGTGAGACGTTTTCAGTTTCAGAGAGGTAGGTTTTGGGCTGGTAAGGATTTTTAGGATTCAAATGTAGGTAGTGTTTTGGGGTAAAAGTGTTTTTTTAGATTCAGCGGTGGATAGTGCTTTGGAATGTATGTTTTTTAGGGTTTAAGGGTTGATAGTGTTTTGGGGCATTTGAGGGTTTTATAGATCAGATATGGGTGGCAAATTGGTGGTTATTGGTTATTTTGAGTTCAGGGGTGGGTGTTAACTCGAAGGTAGGGTTTTTTAGGACTCAGGGGAATGTAGCAATTTGGGATCTTAGTGGATTTTAGGACTCAGGGATAGGTAATGTTTTGGGTGGTGTTGGAACGGAAAGGTACCCTGCATTGTGACAGATGGACACCACTGCCCTGAGTCCCCCAGCTGCATGGATATCTGGACCACTGCTACTAATTTTTGGTAATGGAGAAAAACAGATCATATCTGTGCACCATGACCTAGGCCTGTCTCAAGGTAGTGCAGTCTTGTTAGATCAGGGGTGCACCCTCTTAATGGTAAAGGCCTACTCCATACCCAGCAGTTAAGTGATACGAGAGCTGTGGTATCAGCATACCTGTATTGTGCTTTATAAGAATCAGGACTGTGAACTGGCCTTTTTCCCTGTGTCACTGGAGTGGCGCCTACAAGCCCTCTCAAGCAAAGTTGTGCTGCTGTGTACTTAACTCGCCCTTGGCCTACATTATGACTGCAATTATTGTGGTACAGTGCATGATGCTTTCATGTGCATGCTGTATTTTATATGTTTCGGTGCTTGGTACATAACATAGAGGCCTATGGGTTCAATTGTGGAAGTCCAGGGCCTAGGAAGACTATTTGGAGGAGATGACTGCAACCGCAGATAGGAGATGTGGATTGCTGACATTCCTGAAGGCTAGGATGAGAACATACAGATTGGAGGAAGAGGAGAAGAGCATCTTCCATGCACATCAATGGTATCTTTGAACCCAGGTAGAGTTACTGGGCAGTGTCACTCAATATGGTGGGTAGGATAAAATTGGCACCAGATTACCAGCAAATTGTAGTAGAGAAGGGGGCTTAGGCCTTTAAACCATTGTGAGACATATTTCAGTGGAGGCTGACAGCCAAGTATTATCCCCAGGTACTTCTTCACCTTGTGGGGCCATCAAAATTGCTGACTCTTCTATTGTGGCAGACTTCCCCTTTCGACACAGGACCGTTCAGACAAGAGGGTGCTCGAAAGGAGTCTACATCCATAACATGAATTTCAAAGGAACAGACACTAAATCACATCTGTGTCTGGAAATGGACTATAAAAGTTGGATTGTGAATTCCACAAGCTGTTGATCAGTTTAAACAAGATCACCACTATTTGGAGCTGCTGAAATAAGGACTGGGGACCAAGGTCTGCTAGTGTCCCTGCCTGGTGAGGGTCCATCACCCATGATGCCAAGAACACTTGCCCTGTCGCTGGAGTACCACCTTCTTCCTGCTTCCAAGGCCAGTGTGTCCTGTGAGGAGGTGGAGAAAGCCTAGAGGGAGCATTGCTAGTGCCAGAAGCAACTGTGGGGTCTCCTTGAGTAAACCGGCAGGAAGATATTTGATAGCATAGAGGAGAGAGAATGAGGGCCTGGGGGACACTTCCTAAGAAAGCGCTGGAGCGTCTCTGAGAGACTGTAGTTTGTGATATTTTGTGTGTTGTATTAAACTTTGCGTGTGTAAAATAATTCTTCCTTTAATACCAAAAGTAGGTATTGGACAGGATAATCAGATTATTGGGTTCACTGTTTTTATTATGAATATGTCACCTTTTTTTTATCTATCACTTTCCCACCACCTCTGAGAAACCTTGAACTGCTTGACCCGCCCTACCACTGAAATCAAGTTCTGAAAGAGTAATTTTTGACCCAGCTTTTCAGGATCCATAGTAGGTTGGGAACAGGGACAACAGGAGTGAAAGGCCTCAACCTCCACAGTTGGGCCCTGCATCCCCTGCTTGCCTCATGGCCCTCTGAAAGGGGGTTGTGACAGTGGTAGAGTATCTTAGTGTGGGGTGGGAAACCACACACTTTTCATTAAATGGTAAATACATATGCATTTTAAATGTAAGTATTACGGGTCTATATATATAGATATATTGTAGTTATAGTTAGGACCTAGTTTATATAGTAAATCCGCAACATTCTATTTGGAATAACTTTGGCCCCGGTTGACGAATACACGCAAAATTCTCCAAGAAAATGGCCTGCTCCGCTCCGCTCCTTCCCTGAAAGTTTCGGGGTGATTTGTGAAGCGGGCCGAGAAAAAAGGGGGTCCCAAAACGTGTTTTCTCTATGCAATTTTACATAGGGACCTTTAAGACGGGCTACAGCCCGAACTGCTGAACGGAATTATACCAAATTTGGCAAAAAGGTAGAGTTTGGTTCGCAGATTATGCTTTTTGTTAAATGGTGTAAATCCATTCAGTAGTTTCTGAGAAAATCTAAAGTAAAATCATAGATATATCTATAGACGAAGTACTGTACGAGTACTGTCCGAGGATAGTGTGCGTACCATTGCGAGCACAAACTGCATGCTAATTGGCTGCAGACTGTCTGTCAACACTCCAAACCAGGAAGTGTTGGCAGCCATCTTGTGCCTCGGTAGAACCGAGCGATACAAAAGGGGATGATGGACGGAGCGTTTGAGCAAATCAAACACTCACCCCCAGTCAACTGATCTGGGTTTAATCCATCACCATTCTTTAGCTCACTCAGCCATCTCAGTTCAGACATGGATATATGCAAATCAGTCTGACCCTGTGCCTTATGGGAACAGCCTAGCTCGAACCTCCAAGTCATGTCTTCCCTGGACCGCAAACAAGCATCCTGGGACCGGTTTCGGATTCATAATCCTGATCAGCCAGGCTATCTTGAATCCAGTGGCCAAGTGAGCAAGGGACTCACGTCTGAGCATACCCTGCCAACGTAGGGCAAACAAAGCGATTCAAAAGGGGATGATGGACGGAGCGTTTGAGCAAATCAAACACTCACCCCCAGTCAACTGATCTTGGTTTAATCCATCACCATTCTTTAGCTCACTCAGTCACCCCAGTTCAGACATGGCCATATGCAAATCAGTCTGACCCTGTGCCTCATGGGAACAGTCCAGCCAGAACCGCCAAGTCATGTCTTCCCTGGACCGGAAACAAGCATCCTGGGACCGGTTTCGGATTACTATCGTGCTTTTTTCACCCCTGAGGCGAAAGCCGGGGGCTCTACCTGCTTTTCTCTATCTGTTTTAACTAGTTGTGAAATAAAATCTTTATTATTTGCGCCGTATCTCTCTACAAGCAGCTTTACTTACTTGTGGGGGGTTTTAATGATAGATTGTGGAGCTCGTCAAACCTCCAACCCCGATCCCCTGCGCAGCCGAGTAGGGGATGGCGCTGAGGGACAGAGACAGGGGCTTACAGCCGTTCATAGCCGCCACCTTGAGAGGGCTAAGGGGTTTGCAGTCCAGCTGCACGACGCCTCCCGCGGTATTTAAATCGCCATAACCTGCAGCACGTTTGATTACTATCGTGTTTGTTTCACACCGGAGGCGGAAGCCAGGGGCTCTACCTGCTTTTCTCTGTCTGTTTTAACTAGCTGTGAAATTAAATCTTTATTATTTGTGCCGTATCTCTCTACAAGCAGCTTTACTTACTTGTGGGGGATTTTAATGATAGATTGTGGAGCTCGCCAAACCTCCAACCCCGATCCCCTGCGCAGCCGAGTAGGGGCTGGCGCTGAGGGACAGAGACAGGGGCTTACAGCCGTTCATAGCCGCCATCTTGAGAGGGCTAAGGGGTTTGCAGTCTAGCTGCAGGACGCCTCCCACCCTCCTCTGCACCATATAAATTCTACATGTCTCTATGTCCGCGCAGCTGGCAGGCGCAGCGGGCGCGCCGGTGGCGCGCCAAAGGCAAGCCCGTTTGCGCCCGTCCGTGCCCGACTGGGACCAGGGGCCACCCCCCTGCTCGTTTTCAGCGACAGAGGCTAATATATAATAAGGACTCCCTGCACCAACTGCGTCCCTCTACACTAGCATACTGCCATCACCACTTTCACACTTTGGAGACCCCTCATTTTTGCCCTCACTGTAAGTATGAGTTAATCAACCCATCGACCCACCCGGTTTTAAAGGATTATTATATGTTTCTTCTTAATTGCAGATCTCTTCCAAAATATAGCCTAGAGATATCTTTGTTGTTGGAGGAACACACCCCGGATGTAGTTTTCTTAACTGAGACTTGGCTGACCCAAGACTCCCAGTATGACCTAGTGCAAGCTCTTATTCCTGGCTATCAGATAGCCCGATTAGATCGTCCACAGGGCAAAGGCGGAGGGCTTGCGATCATTTATAAGGACATTTATATATGTCGCTGCCTGACGGAGTCCATTGCTGACTGTGAAAGTCTCCCCTTTGTTATTGAATTTTCACCTAATAACAGTATCGCTGGCATTCTCATCTACCGTCCCCCTGGTCCATCTTCCATCTGTTGTGGCAGAATTGGTTACATCTCCCTCAAACTTTACTCTACTCGGAGATATTAACATCCATTTTGACAATATTTTAGACACTATCGCCACAGGAATGATAGCCAGCTTAGCCGCTATTCAATTAGAGCAACTTGTCCTGGGTTCAACGCATGTTAAAGGTCATCTTTTGGACCCAGTATTTAGTAACAGCGAACATCTAAAAGTGGGCAGTATCAGCCATCGTCCTTGGACTGATCACTTTTTGATCCCTTTAATCTGGACCACTCCTAAACCTCCATCCTTTACCCCCCTTCCACGAAGAACTCGAAATTGGTCCAAGCTCAATACAGATAAATGGATCAGGATTCTCACTGCCACTAGTCCCTCACTTTCTTGTGACCCTTGTACTAATAATTTGTTATTTAACAACTGTATCACGAGCTCCTTGGACTCCGCACTTCCTTTACGTGCCTCTGGCACAAAAAGGAAGCAAAAAACAGCGCCCTGGTATTCAGAAGAGCTCAGGGCAAAAAAAAGTCTTTGCAAAAGATTAGAAAGGAAGTGGCGCATGTCCTACGATTCCACGGACAAAGCGATCTACAGGGAAGCAATTAGGACCTATAAGAACGAAATAAGAATTACACAGTCTACATACTACACTGAAAAGATTAGATCGGCCAAGTCTAAGCCTAAAGAGATCTATCAGATAGTGAAAACACTGACTAGGCTGCCATTTCCGTCGACAGGTAATGACAATTCATCCTCTCGATGAGATAAATTGGCTAATTCTTTCTTTTTGAAAGTAAACACAATTTATCTCTCCTTTTCAAATCCAGACGTAGAATTGTCCACTCAAAAATCGGATTTACCCATAGAGCTGGAGGCCAACCCTCAAAAAAACTATCTGGACCATTTTCCCATGCTGCACCTTGACACTCTTGAGCCCTTAATAAACCAAGTAAAATCGGGTTCTCCATGTGACCCTGCTCCCCCTGGCACGCTGATCCTAGCCAACAAAGTCATCCTTCTCACACTTATGAAGTGGTTGAACTCTTCCATAGTAAGTGGGATAGTGCCACAGGCCTGGAAGCATGCCATGGTTCGAGCATTGTTGAAAAAACCCACTCTTGATCCGACGAATTTTAATAACAATCGTCCGATATCACTTCTCCCCTGGGTAACCAAGATCTTAGAGAAACACATTAATATCATTGTAACTCAGTTCTTCAAGCACAACCATCTGCTCGACGTTTCCCAGACAGGCTTCCGCCCCAAACATGGCACGGAGACTGCCTTGTTGGCTGTGACAGAAGAGACAAGGCGGATCCTGGATCAGGGAGGGTCATTGGCAGTGATCCTCCTTGATCTGAGCGCCGCCTTTGATACGGTAAATCATAAAATACTCTTAAACCGTCTCCTTGACTTGGGAATATCGGGAGAAGCCCTGGTTTGGTTCAGGTCTTTATTAAGTGATCGAACCTTCCAGGTCTTTGAAGGTACATCGGTCAAGCCACTGGGATGTGGGGTGCCGCAGGGCTCTTCACTGAGCCCTACGCTCTTTAACGCATATATGAGCCCGCTGGCTGGGATTGTACGTCTGCATGGTATTAACATCATTACCTATGCGGACGATACCCAGCTAGTGGTCTCCCTTGTGCAAAAGAGCAGCCCACTACCACAGTCCAACTTAACAACATGCCTGGAACAGGTCAAGAGCTGGATGACAAAGTCCTGTCTGAAGCTCAATGATGATAAACCGAGATTATGCTCCTAGGCCCCCCAACCCCTTCTACCTTAGAGCTGTTATGGTCTCTGAGCATGAGCACAGCCCCCACCCCCAGAGACAATATCAAAAGCCTGGGGGTGTGGATGGACAAATCATTGACCTTCGACATGCAGGCAACTAAAGTCTCAGCGACCTGTTTTGGACTCTTGAGGATGGTTAAAAGAATCCTTCCGCTTCTTCCCTTTGAGGCCAGGCAGATAGTTATACAGGGCTTAATTCAATCTCGTCTTGATCTCAACAATGCTCTGTCCCTGGGGGCGCCGGAGTACACTTTACAAAAACTGCAGCCCACCCAAAACTGTGCAGCTCGCACATTGCTTGGAATTCCCCGCAGAACCTCAATAAAATCTGGCTTAAGAACGTTGCACTGGCTCCCCATTAGAGAGAGAGTCAAGTTTAAGTCTATGTGCATCGCACATCAAGCTTACTGGAAAACCAGGCCAGAAATCAGCCACTCTTTGGTATCACCATACCAACCCACCAAAGCCCTCCGCTCCACACATGCTTTCTTAGCCCAAGTTCCGAGGATTCATAGAGCGAGGGCTGGAGGTCGATCCTTTGCTTATAAAGCCCCTAAACTATGGAATGCTCTACCCCTCCATCTTAGAGCTGACTCTAACCTATTGAGCATCCACAAACAGCTCAAAACTTTCCTTTTTAATTAGTGGGGTCTTCCCTGCTCTTTTTTCTGAAGGCATTGTTTGTAGTCTTAGCGCCTGGACGCCTCAGGGCAGCTGTTAGCGCTTAATAAAAATGGTTTTCATTATATTTAATTTCATTTCATTCATCAGCCAGGCTATCTTGAATCCATCACCATTCTTTAGCTCACTCAGCCACCCAAGTTCAAACATGGCCATATGCAAATCAGTCTGACCCTGTGCCTCATGGGAACAGTCCAGCCCGAACCGCCAAGTCATGTCTTTCCTGGACCGGAAACAAGCATCCTGGGACCAGTTTCGGATTCATAATCCTCATCAGCCAGGCTATCTTGAATCAAGTGGCCAAGTGAGCAAGGGACTCACGTCTGAGCATACCTTGCCAACTTATGGCGAACAAAGCGATACAAAAGGGGATGATGGACGGAGCGTTTGAGCAAATCTAACACTCACCCCCAGTCAACTGATCTGGGTTTAATCCATCACCATTCTTTAGCTCACTCAGCCACCCCAGTTCAGACATGGCCATAAGCAAATCAGTCTGACCCTGTGCCTCATGGGAACAGTCCAGCCCGAACCGCCAAGTCATGTCTTCCCTGGACCGGAAAGAAGCATCCTGGGACCGGTTTTGGATTCACAACCCTCATCAGCCAGGCTATCTTGAATCCAGCGGCCAAGTGAGCAAGGGACTCATGTCTGAGCATACCCTGCCAACTTATGGCGAACAAAGCGATACAAAAGGGGATGATGGACGGAGCGTTTGAGCAAATCAAACACTCACCCCCAGCCAACTGATCTGGGTTTAATCCATCACCATTCTTTAGCTCACTCAGCCACCCCAGTTCAGACATGGCCATATGCAAATCAGTCTGACCCTGTGCCTCATGGGAACAGTCCAGCCCGAACCGCCAAGTCATGTCTTCCCTGGATCGGAAACAAGCATCCTGGGACCGGTTTCGGATTCACAACCCTCATCATCCAGGCTATCTTGAATCCAGTGGCCAAGTGAGCAAGGGACTCATGCCTGAGCATACCCTGCCAATTTAGGGCGAACAAAGCTATACAAAAGGTGATGATCGACGGAGCGTTTGAGCAAATGAAACACTCACCCCCAGCCAACTGATCTGGGTTTAATCCATCACCATTCTTTAGCTCACTCAGCCACAACAGTTCAGACATGGCCATATGCAAATCAGTCTGACCTTGTGTCTCATGGGAACAGTCCAGCCCAAACCGCCAAGTCATGTCTTCCCTGGACCGGAAACAAGCATCCTGGGACCGGTTTCGGATTCATAATCCTCATCAGCCAGGCTATCTTGAATCAAGTGGCCAAGTGAGCAAGGGACTCACGTCTGAGCATACCCTGCCAACTTATGGCGAACAAAGCGATACAAAAGGAGATGATAGACGGAGCGTTTGAGCAAATCAAACACTCACCCCCAGTCAACTGATCTGGGTTTAATCCATCACCATTCTTTAGCTCACTCAGCCACCCCAGTTCAGACATGGCCATATGCAAATCAGTCTGACCCTGTGCCTCATGGGAACAGTCCAGCCCGAACCGCCAAGTCATGTCTTCCCTGGACCGGAAACAAGCATCCTGGGACCGGTTTTGGATTCACAACCCTCATCAGCCAGGCTATCGTGAATCCAGTGGCCAAGTGAGCAAGGGACTCACGTCTGAGCATACCCTGCCAACTTATGGCGAACAAAGCAATACAAAAGGGGATGATGGACGGAGCGTTTGAGCAAATCAAACACTGACCCCCAGTCAACTGATCTGGGTTTAATCCATCACCATTCTTTGGCTCACTCAGCCACAACAGTTCAGACATGGCCATATGCAAATCAGTCTGACCCTGTGCCTCATGGGAACAGTCCAGCCCGAACCGCCAAGTCATGTCTTCCCTGGACCGGAAACAACCATCCTGGGACCGGTTTCGGATTCATAATTCCTCATCAGCAAGGCTATCTTGAATCCAGTGGCCAAGTGAGCAAGGGACTCACGTCTGAGCATACCCTGCCAACTTAGGACGAACAAAGCGATACAAAAGGGGGTGATGGACGGAGCGTTTGAGCAAATCAAACACTCACCCCCAGTCAACTGATCTGGGTTTAATTCATCACCATTCTTTAGCTCACTCAGCCACCCCAGTTCAGACATGGCCATATGCAAATCAGTCTGACCCTGTGCCTCATGGGAACAGTCCAGCCCGAACCGCCAAGTCATGTCTTCCCTGGACCGGAAACAAGCATCCTGGGACCGGTTTTGGATTCATAATCCTCATCAGCCAGGCTATCTTGAATCCAGTGTCCAAGTGTGCAAGGGACTCACGTCTGAGCATACCCTGCCAACCTAGGGTGAACAAAGCGATAGAAAAGGGGATGATGGACGGAGCATTTGAGCAAATCAAACACTCACCCCAGTCAACTGATCAGGGTTTAATCCATCACCATTCTTTAGCTCACTCAGCCACCCCAGTTCAGACATGGCCATATGCAAATCAGATTGACCCTGGGCCTCATGGGAACAGTCTAGCCCGAACCGCCAAGTCACGTCTTCCCTGGACCGGAAACACGCATCCTGGGACCGGATTAGGATTCATAATCCTCATCAGCCAGGCTATTTTGAATCCAGTGGCCAAGTGAGCAAGGGACTCACGTCTGAGCCTACCCTGCCAAATTAGGGCGAACAAAGCGATACAAAAGGGGATGATGGACGGAGCGTTTGAGCAAATCGAACACTCACCCCCAGTCAACTGATCTGGGTTTAATCCATCACCATTCTTTATCTCACTCAGCCACCCCACTTCAGACATGGCCACATGCAAATCAGTCTGACCCTGTGCCTCATGGGAACAGTCCAGCCTGAACCGCCAAGTCATGTCTTCCCTGGACCGGAAACAAGCATCCTGGGACCGGTTTCGGATTCATAATCCTCATCAGACAGGCTATCTTGAATCCAGTGGCCAAGTGAGCAAGGGACTCACGTCTGAGCATACCCTGCCAACTTAGGGCGAACAAAGCCATACAAAAGGGGATGATGGACGGAGCGTTTGAGCAAATCAAACTGTCACCCCCAGTCAACTGACCTGGGTTTAATCCACCACCATTCTTTATCTCACTCAGCCACCCCAGGTCAGACATGGCCATATGCAAATTACCGAGAACCGAGGCACAAGAAAGCAGCGAAAGAAACGTGAAGAACACGTGTGTGTGTGGCAGACTGTGTGACCCTATTGGCAGAGCCCTCTAAGGCCCTGGAGACTGCTATGCCAAAGACCAGCTCCTGCAGTGTCTCGGAGCTGGGCAGACCCCTCCCAACATTTAAAAGCCCCGGGGGGAAGTGTAAATTAATCGAGACTGACTAGGTTAGTACAGCCCACTGCGCTTATGCTACCAGGAAAACACAACAACACTACATGGCCCAGATTTCCATTGTAGTGATTTGTTAGTTCCAGGTCTAGTTGTCAGATTGGCACACACAAACTCCATCATGGTTGGTATACACCCACACCATACTAATCCAGCACTTCAGTCAATACACACGTGACCCTATCTATAGAAAAGACGGAGCGCACGTGTTGTACGCCATTTTAGAGTTGTTCCCAAACTACCGAACAAGGGGGCCCACTACCACATGCGTGGCCTCTTTGGTCACTGAGTTAGTGGTACCCGAAGCACTGAGCGGGTGAAGAACATGCGATGATGGATGATGATGATGAGAGCACGAGTATGTCGTTAGCCATAGAGATATCAAGGCTCGGCAACATATATGCGACTTCATTGCTGCAGATCGGGACTACATGATGCAGAAAGTGTCTTTTCCACGAAAAGGTGAGGAGTGAGGCCTGGGTACACATCGGAGGCAGTCAAAGGGTTGTAGCAGACCAGATACAAAAAGGTGATGCAGCGATTTAGACAAACCCACTCCTATATAGTGTATCAATTTACATGTATACATTTTTTTCCCAATAGCAGGAACGTTTTTATAATCGCTGAACCGTCCGGAATATTACCTATACAAATAGTTTGTATAAATGTAAGAAGGAACGTGTATGAAAGCGCAATGTTATGTAACTGCACATTAAGATGGTAACAATTACCAATCATAACATCTTTCTTTTACTATCTTTTAGATGTAGAGCATTATGTCCGACACGTGGTGAAAAACACCGGTGACAGAAAGGTGAGCTGTGAATATTGTTTGTAGTCACTTTCTTATTTCCTCTCTCCTTTCATAAAAAAATTACACACAATGTTAACTACCTTTTTATCTTACAGATTGTGTTTTACAAATTGACGAAACCCCCGCAAAAGAAACCTACAAAGCTCTACGTTCGTGTATTCTGCGATGATGCGTGGCCACTGTAACAACGACTGAGAAGCCTGCTTCGACACGTAGTGCACCCTCTTTGAATGATGCCAATGGTTCAAGGTGAGCAAAGAATCTTTTTTCGGATACAACGACATGTTATCTGTGAAAGGAGTGAATATGTAGCATGCAGCAGGCACGCAATAACCATTAGGCTAACGGTGCTTCAGCCCTCCACCCATCGTGTGTGTCTCTTCCACGTTTTAATGTCCTTTTTTCTCTCTATTTTACTATCGCTGCTGTGTCCACTGTGCCGTATAGAACTTTACTTGAGTTTAAGTGGTGAACTCTGTTGGCTACAGTGAAGCCTGCTTCGAGATGTAGAGCACCCTCTTTTAATCATACCTATGGCACTAGGTGAGCAAAGAATTTTGTTTCCGAAACAACAACAAATTATCTGTGAAAGGAGAGAGTGGGTAGTGTGCAGCAGCTTGACTGTGTAGAAATGTATAATTACCTCCGAGCAGTAACAACAAATAGGTTACAACAGTCTGAGGAACAGATCTACAAGCTTATTGCGCCACTTTTGTGTCACTTTTAACATGGAAAAAATGGCGCAAGAAGCTTGTAAATCTGCGTCTGACTTTTCAAGAAAAACTCTCAACTCCATACTGTGCAAGTCAAAGGGGTGCAACAGTCTAGGTACGGAATATTATTAACTCACATTAAAATTCACTTTTGTCAAGAGTTTCGCAACTCAGTTTACGGTGATTAATCAAATGTTCTTTTGTTTGCTTCACCAAACATCCTTCAGAAGCAATCACAGCATATCGAGCAACAGCAATGGAATTGTCCGCAACGTATTGAATATACTTTGACGTGTAGAAGCAGAGTTAAATTCAAGTTGTGAACTCTGATGGCCGCAGTGTTTATACAAGGTAAGCACAGCGGCCTAGATATACAATGCCTCCAATTAAATGCAATAGAAATAAATCGGCGTATTTACAATCCCGTTGTGCCACTTTTGTGTGAGTAACGCTGTAGGCACTTCCATATAGACACCACTTGAACGGGGGACTATAAGAAAAGTGAAATGTACCAGGCACACTGCACAAGTAAAATCGTAGTGTTACCTTGACTTGTAATGTTTCACCTAATTTAGTCACACCTACATAATTTTAAACTCTAATTTTCTTTGTTGTTTTGCAGATTACATAGCGTACGTCTTTTGGAGTCCACATCACAATTTGTTTATAATCTTGTTTTATTAAAGTAATTTTTCTAGTTGTTTATTATATTGTTATCTTTAAGTTACGTTTACAGTTATTGTTGTTTTAATAAAAGTTAATAAAAAAACTATATGCTTCTTTTTTTGGGGGGGGTGACGGTCCACAATAGGAATAATATTTATAATTTGAAGTACTATGTTAGGATGTTTGAGAGTAGGGTTGAAAAGTACTGGCTGTACAATAAGTTATATTTACTCTGGATGCTCTGCAAGACAGAAAGGAAATCAAAGTAAAACAAAACAATGTGTACCAGATTTAAAAACCCCTTGCGCCACTTCTGCGTGCAAAGCCACCCCCCTACAAAATTAAAAGTGTGTGGACCTCAATGACGCCCTTCTAACCACGGAAACAATGACCCCCCGGGGCTTTCTATATTGCGTGAGGGGGGCTGCGTGGCCCTCCGTCTGGTGCCCTGGAGTCCACCACACCCAGGCCTGGTTCCTGCAGTGTCATGGGGGGGAAACAACCATTACAACACGGTCATAACCACGCGTGACCGTCACCACAAAGCCATTAGCGCGCATATGGCTTTACCATGCATGCTTTTACGACTAGTATGCATTTACCACGCATGATAAAGGCATAAGCGTGGTAATGGCTTTGTTGTGATGGTCATGCGTTGTAATGGCTGTGGCTTACGTGCTTCACATTAGTTTTTAGGTATTCGTGTGACCAAGTCTGATAAGATCGGAGGCCAAGGACAAACACTGTGGTGTCTGTGGTAGGAAATCTCATGGCTCACAAAGAAGGTAGGCCGGGGGTAAAATAAAAATGAAAGTGGCAGGTATAATAAAAATAACGGAGGAAAACTACTAAAATGTTGGAGGATGGAGTATGTAATCAAGGTTTGGCACCCCAGGCAATACGTTTCCAATAAATATAGATAGAATATGATTATTAATATATTAGAAAAGTGTAGCAGCGGATTAGGCACACGGCCCGGGAGGAGAAAGCGACAATGTAATACCTGAAATGAGGAGAGGTTGGCTTGGCGAACTTGAAGAAAAAGAAAGAAGCGTGGTCTTGGAAATGAGGCTGCGCATGCGTACAGACTACAACTGGTGCAGAATAATAACGGAAAGTTTGACATACTGGTATTATTTTATATTAAAATTGTGCAATGTAACTTAAAAAATAAAATAACTAAATAATTATTGGAAATTACTATAAAAAAATTAAATATACTAATTAATTCACTGAAAAAACCATAGGTTTCAGACATGTTATAGTTAGGAATTAGCATTTAAAAAACCTTAGAAATTCACTGAAAAAAACATAGGTTTCACCCATGTTATAGTTAGCTGGACATTTCTCTCATACAAAACCATTGAAATTCCTCCGTTATAGTTAGTTCAGCTAATTATAACTTGCGTACCCACAATGCACTGCTGATGACGTCACATATTACATCACTCATGACATGGTCAGTGACATCACTCATGACATTACTGATGACATCTCAAATGACATCACTGATGACATCACTGATGACATCATCCAGTGAATGTGTGTCTTTCTGAAAGATAATTATTTTTTTATATATGTATATCTAAAGGTCGATGGAAAAATAAATGGGTAAATAAGTGTCTAAATGATTGTTTTTTTTGTAAAATTTATTGTATAACTGACTTATTAAGTGTATCTTAGTGAATACATGTATTAGCGAGTGATGTTTAAATATGTAAATATCTGTATCAGTGTCTCACTTTGAGTATAAGTGGCTGCATGGGTTGGTGCAATGTCTATATGGGCTATTAGTTGATTTTTGAGTATCAGTATGAGTGTCTGTATGGTTCAGTGGGGGGTATTGCTTAGTGCATAGATGCATGAATGACTGACTCACTGTATGTATTTTGAAGACAGCATGTGTGCAGGACTGTATCAATGAATGAGTGTGTGTATGGGTGTGTTAGTGAGTGAACAACTGTCTCAATAGTATCTTTATGAGTAACTACATATGTTTTAAACTAGTATATGTGAGTATTGATGTATATAAGTGAGTATATGTGAGAGTGTGACAGATTGGAAGAGTTCCTATATAAATAAGCACGTGTTTCTATAAGTGATTGTTTAAGAGAATAAGTATGTGTATGTTTCTGTAGAAGTAAGTGTAGTGGTGTGTGTATCGCTATATATGCAAGTAAATGGATATTTGCATGTGTGAGTATGTGTGTGATTAACTCTATGGATGAGTATTGTGTGTAACAGGATGTATAGGTGTATGAGTACATATGATGAGTGAGTACATGTATGTGCGACTATATAGAACTGTTGGTGAATAAGATTCCTCCCTGCCCCCTTCACTGAACGAGGCCACACTGATCTCCCTATTGAAGCCGGGTAAGGAGGGGACGCTTATGGGCTCATACAGGCCACTCGCCCTCCTAAACACAGACTATAAAATACTAGCCTCCACCTTAGCGAGGAGACTGGCCCAATATACGCCCCTCCTGGTCCACCCTGACCAGAACGGTTTCGTACCCACACGCAGCACATCGCTCAATATCCGCCGGTTATTCAGGGTGCAAGAGTACGCGAGAGGCCCTTGGCCACGATCGGGTTGCATAGTATTAGACCTGGAAAAGGCATTTGATTCGGTGGAGTGGCCGTACCTTAGGACGGTTATGCAAAAATTTGGTCTGGGAGACGACTATCTGGAAATGGTAGGACTCCTATACCAGACACCCACCGTCCGGGTACGAATAGGGAGCCTGATCTCGGATACTATACAGGTGAGGCGGGGCACGCGACAGGGTTGCCCGTTATCGCCCCTACTCTTCTCTTTGGCCATGGAACCGCTGGCGGAGATTCTGAGGATGCAGAGCGCCCAGTGGGGCATTCCATTGGCAGACGGGGAGCACGCGGTTTCCTTGTATGCCGATGATTTACTCCTCTACGTCCGGGACCTGACGCGGATACCCCCGGAACTCAGCAGTGCCCTCTGCGACTTCGCGGCGCACTCGGGTCTAAGGGTCAACTGGGGTAAGTCTGGGGTTTTCCCCTTTCACCCAGATATGCAAGAATGCGCAGTACGGCTAGGAGACACGACGCTGACGTGGTATGCCGGCACCTTTAAGTACCTGGGCATACACATTTACAGGAACGCGGCGGATATAATGGATGGCAACCTGGTTCGAGCCATAAACTCCTTGCGGGCGCAAATCCGATTCTGGGGCACGCTCCCGCTTAATGTCCCGGCCAGGGTAACCCTGTCCAAAATGATAGTCTTGCCCAGACTTCTGTACTACTATTCGAATCTGCCGGTATATGTCCCAGCCCGGGTCTTCAAAGACCTGGAGTCCTTGACACGAACCCTCATATGGAATGCGGGGAGACCGAGGGTGGCCCTGAAAAAATTATATGCTCCAACGGCCTCGGGGGGACTAGCGGTCCCGAACCACGAGCATTACTACCTCGCCGCACAGCTTCAGTGGGTGGTGGCGTGGCTCGCGGGCAGAAACCTAAACGATACGGCCTCAACAGCCCCGGCACTGACCCATGCGGAGGCTCTCGCACTGTTCCACCCCCTCAGAGGCGCGACACGTGAGACGCAACTACATGTAGCGGTGGCACTGAGGTGCTATAAACGTGCACTGACGTTAACCAGGGAGACTACACCCTACGCCCCAGCATTACCATTGGAAGGACTGCCCAGACCAGGGGGAGTGGTGACGGCAGCGCGTCTACAAGACTGGGCACAGGTGGGACTTGAAACGATGGCGGACCTCTATGACGATGGGGCCCTGGTGCAGTTCGAGGGACTAGTGGAGAACCCAGGACTGCCAGCGGGTCAATTCCTGACGCATGCATCAATGATACGGGTCCTAACGGAGCACTGGGGAGATATGACAGCGGAACCCGAGACACACCTCTTAATACAATACCTGCACGTAATGGGGGCGGGCACACACGTCGTACATTGGCTAACGCAGGCGCTGAGATCCCACACTACATGCTCCCTGCGTTCACTCAGAGACAGGTGGACCACGGACAGGGGGGAGGACTGGTCGGATAAGGAATGGGAAAGGATTTTAGAGGGGCCACAACACATTCCTCGCAACTCGAGATTCAGAATCATACAGTTCTACATAACACACAGGGCATATCTGTCCCCAGACAAGATTAATCGTTATTTTGGCCTGAACACATCCAAATGCCCACGCTGCGCGCTACTGAATGCGGATCTCCTACACATGCTATGGGCATGTCCCAAACTACAGACGTATTGGCATGATGTTACCACACTGTTGGCAAAGGGAACGGGACTAAGTGCTCGACACGACTGGGACGCCTGTGTATTGGGCCTCCTCGCCAGGACGAAACACAACAAACCGCATATGAGGTTCTGGGATTTAGGGCTGATAACCGCCAAAAGACTCATAACCCGGCACTGGAAAGCAGCAGCACCACCGCTGACGAAGCATTGGAGTGCCTCCCTCACCTACTGGGCGACCGCAGAGGGCACGGTACTGGGCAGGGAGGAGACGGCGGGGCGGAGGGCCATACCGATAGCCCAGATGTGGGAGGGTTTCCTTCGAGCTTTCACCAGGGCCTGCCATGACAAAGGGGTGATGTAGAAGGGGGGCAGAGAGGAAGGGGAGCAACGAATGACGCGCGCAGATAAGCGAGAAACGCCGCCCCCGTGATCCACCGCCCTCCCCCCTTCCGCCCCCCCGCGCCCGCCCTCTCCGGCCCCCCCCCCGGTTTCCCCCCCCCCCTCCTCCCCCCCGCTTCCCCTCCCCCACCCGCTCCGCCCCCTGCGCCCCCCCCATCATCATCCCCCTCACCTGCCGGTGGGGGACACACACACACAGACGACCCCGCTAATGCACTCCCACCCCGGGATTCAGAGTTATCACGCACCACTTGCAGCACCCTCATGCGAGCGCCACGGAGCAGCACCCTATGCGGCTACTCCGCTCGTAACCAACGAGACAAAACCCACACTGCAGCACCCCCCCCCTATGCTTAGGTTAGTTGCACCCGCACACTCTTTCCTGTTCTTCCCTAGATCGGAATAGCGACACACACGGCAGAGGTCGCCCCCCAGTTGACCATACCAGACCTGCCTTTCCCACTCGCACCCTCGCTACTAGCATACAAAGGTTACACGTAGGAGTGCAACACATAGGCGAACCACTACCGGGACCTTCCACCCCATGGTGCCTATATCCTGACCAGTCTAGTGGTCCACAACACTCGTACATGCCGCCCGGAGTCAGACCTGGATGGCTATCCAAACTGTAGGGAATCACCACACTTCACCACTGACCATAAGGCTACGCACACCGGGGGGAAGGCTGGACACCAAGCTGCCCATCTGGGCGGGCAGGATGGGCTGCCCAGGTGGGAACGACGCTGCGAAGCACTCCGAGGCAAGACATTGGCATGAATGGTCTGACGCATACAGCGCCCACCCATGAGGCGATAAGTGGTGATTTTATATGTATATGTACAATTATCGGACCTCTAACCATCGACTGTATTTGCTTTGATACTGTACGGACCACTCCGATTGTTGTTTCCCCTTTGAGTTATGCATATAATGAACTGTACTTGTATACCAAGTGTTTCAATAAAACAGATTTAAAAAAAAAAAAATAGAACTGTTGGTGAATGAGTGGATGTGTATGTAGATGTTGGAATTACTGAACAGGTTGTTGTAACTGGTATTGGTATCTCCATTAAGCATGGGCGAATTTTGCGGATCTGGCGTTCGCGAATTTGCGTATTTGCGAACTCGCAATCCGCAAAATCCGCGAATTCTCGCGAATTTGCAGATTTTTTTGTTTGTTTTCGCAAGGGTTTCTGCCAGTTCGCAAGGGTTTTGTACCAGTTCGCAATTGCGAACTTACTTGTCGGCTCGCAACGGTCGTGACTATGTTGTTTCTACGTCTGGTTCATCATCACAGGTTCACAGCACCCTCTGTTTCACCACTGCCACCCTGTTTCACCCATGCCACCCTCTGGTACATCAATGCCACCCTCTGGTTCATCACTGTAGATTATGGGGGGGAAAAGCAAGCACACCTGCCCTGCTTCAACTGACATGAATTAATTTGGGGTTGATTTATTAATGTGTCACTGTTTTAAAATTCCAGTCTGGCACCTGCTTCCTTATATGACTGTAATTTGCTTTCTGTTGCAGTGCAATTTCTTTTTCCAGGACCTTAGTGGCCTACTTGTAGCTATTCTATGAGCCTGCTGTGAGGGTCAGAGCAGGGTCATAGAATTGTTGCAACTAGCAACTGAACTCTGGAGGTGCCCCAGTCAGGAAGCACTACAGGGAATGGTTACTAATGATGAGTTTGAACTTTTGCACCTGCTGAGTGCGTTCAGTTTTGCAAAACTCGTTTTTCTGCAGAACAGCAACTGTAATGCCCCAAACAAACATAGGCAACTGAACTCTGGAGGGGCCCCTCAGGAAGTACTACAGGGAATGGTTACTAATGATGAGTGAACTTTTGCACCTGCTGAGTGCTTTCAGTTTTGAAAAACTCGTTTTTCTGCAGAACAGCAACTGTAATGCCCCAAACAAACTTACTTGTGAAAGTTGATTTATAATCCAAAAGTGATCCAAAGAAAGTCAAAAGGCCTCAAATCCAAAAAAGTGCTGGCAAATGTCAACCTGAGGAGTTATTCTGAAAAAAATCATCATTTTCAGAAGGTCTATGCTGCTTGCTAGTGGATTTCTTGTGCAGAATTGCAAATTTTGTAATTTCGTGAGTGCGAGATTGTTGCTGCCCGCCGCACCTACATGTTCGGAATTGCGAACTCTCGCGATGCGTCGCCAAACTCCCGCGGGATCCCGCAGCAAGATCCAAAATGGTGCAGCACTCGCAAAATATCGAGAAAAACAACTCGGCAAACGCTGAATGACGGTAAGTGAACGCCGCACGCCGCAATATTGTATCACCAAGAAAGAAAAATCCGCTGCATGCGAATTTGCGAATTTTCGGTAAATTCACAAGAGTTCGCGGATTGCGAATTTACCGAAAATCCGCGAGCGGAACGGATTTTCCGCCCTTGCTTAATCTCCATTGTTTTGAAATTTTTTGTTTCTATTTTTCAATGTGTGTATCAAAGGTTATATTACGCTGAGAGGAGGTCTCCCACTCTTTCACAAGGATAACGTCATCAGTGATGTCATGCTATGCTATGCTATGCTATGCTATGGGTACTTATAATGCGCACAGATGCTCCAGCAAAGGAGCGTCCCGGCGCACGACAAGGTAGAGCACAGCACCGCTGAAAGCAAAGAAGTAAAAAGGGTACCGCTACAGGACAGAATTAAAATAAGAGGGTTTTGATAGCCTTTCGAAACAGCAAGAGATCCTCCATCAGACGGGTTTCTACAGGGAGAGAATTCCAAAGCGCTTCCGCTCTCACACGAAAAGATCAGCCACCAGCACGACTAAGCTTAAACCGGGGAACCACAGCGAGAGCTTGGCCAATTGATCTGAGAGAGTGGGTCGGAATGTAGAGGGACAAGAGGTTGGTAAGGATCTGAGGAGCGGAACCTTTCAAGATTTTAAAGGCCAGACACAAGACCTTAAAATGTATTCTCATCTTGACCGGCAGCCAGTGCAAGGAGCGAAGAGTGTTAGAGACTGAGCAGAACCTAGGAAGGCCAACTACCGCTCTGGCAGCAGCGTTTTGAACGCGCTGCAGGCGAGTGATTTCTGCCTGATTGGCCCCCAACAGTAGAGAGCTGGCGTAATCCAGCCGGGAGATCACCGTCGCCTGAATCACCAACTGCCTGGTCGAGGCATCAAAAAATTTGAGGACCGGTCTTAAGCACCGGAGAGCACCAAAACATCAGGCCACAGTTCTCTTTCTATGGCCAGCGAAACTGAGGGTGGGGTCCAGCCAAACTCCCAGACTTCTTAATTCCGTGACCGGAGTCGGGGACGGCCCAAGTTCCGGAGGCCACCACCTGTCCCCCCAGAGTTCCGCTTTCTTACCGACGATCATGATTTCTGTCTTTTTTGCGTTAAGTTGGAGACAGTTGGCATTCATCCAACCAGCCACCGCCCTCAGTCGACTCTGAAACCTAGGGGCATCTTGCTCCGCATCCCCGCTGATGGTGACCGCTAGCTGGGTGTCGTCGGCATATGAGACCATAGTCATGCCCTACTGCTTGACGACATCAGCCAGCGGTCTCACGTATAGATTGAATAACTTGGGACTGAGCGAGGAGCCCTGCGGAACCCCCATGGCCAGAGGGTGGAATTTGGACTGGTAAGGCGGGGTGGCCACGCAAAAAGAATGATTGTCGAGGAAGGAGCGAAACCACTGCAGAGCGAGCCCACCGATGCCAATCTCCTCCAGGCGGTGCAGAAGAATACGGTGGGAGAAGGTGACAAAGGCGGCGCTAAGGTCTAATAATACAAGTGCCGCCGTCTGACCTGCATCCAACACCGTACGCAAATGCTCCACCATGGCGAGGAGGGCTGTCTCCGTGCTGTGGCCGGCACGGAAACCGTTCTGCGTGGGGTCCAGGACATTGGCCCGAGTAAGATGGTCTCTGAGGGCCAAATTGACGTGTGCCTCCGTGACTTTCGCCGGCCAGGGGAGCAATGAAATAGGACGGTAGTTCTCCGGTTGTGAAGGGTCCAGCGAAGGCTTCTTCAGAATTGGAGAGACCACCGCCTGCTTCCATTTGGCTGGAACCATGCCCGAGGCCAGTGAGAGATTGATCAGGGAGCACATCGTGGAGCGTCCCAGAAAAGACTGGTCTCTAAAAAGGGCAGATTTTAACGGATCCGAAGGAGAGCCGGATTTATTTTGCTGGGCCAGTTTGTTGAACGCCTCAGGGAGTAACGGGGGAAGAGAATGCAGAATAATATGGCGTTGAGTGCAAACTTGGGCTCCTGGAGGTGATCCAGTACTAGGGAAAGCCTGATAGATAGTCTGGACTTTCTCTAGAAAGAAATAGGCCAAGGCCTCGCAGTGGGAGGTGGAGCAGGCTTCCGGGGAAGAGATCCTTTTCGCCAGAAGGTCTTTAAGGACTTTGAAGATAGTTTTAGACGGGTTAGGGCTGTTACGAAATTCCAAGGAATAGAACGCTGTGCGGGCTCTACAAATGGCTCGATGATAAAGCTTAACAGAAGCAAGATACGCGGCTTTCTTGTCAGCCTCGTAGGACTTGCGCCATTGTCTTTCCGCCCATCTGCAGGTGCCTTTCAAAGCACGTAAGGCACTATTGTACCAAGGGCTCGCCTCTCTGGAGCTAAATTTGCTCAAAGTAATGGGAATCAGGGAGTCGAGCGCCTTGGTGATCCACCGACAGAAGTGGTCGTAGCCCGTTTCCACGTTATCTAATAGCCCTAGCGGCTCTTCAGCCAGGATACGGTGCAAATCCTCCAATCTGAGTTTATTCCAATGCCGTCTAGGAATCAGTCTGGCAGGCGGAATAGAAGGAATCTCAGGCATAGGGTACCTAAAAGACACTAGAAAATGGTCCGTCCACCCTAATGGTGAAATGGTCAAGGTATAGGCTTCAGCTAAATTTGTAAAAAAGGGATCCAAGACATGACCCCCTACATGGGTGGGCTGGGATACAAGTTGAACTAGCTGAAGGGCCTCCAGGTCCGCTAGGATGCTACTAACAGCCGCGATGTTCTGGTTGTCGAAGTGAAGATTTAAGTCTCCCAAGATGGAGAAATTGGCACAGCCAATAGCTAACGAGCTGACGGCGTCAGGGAAAGCTTCCCTGAACGCTACATCGCTGCCAGGAGGTCGATAAACCACCATCCCAGAAAGCGAGAACTGAGGGCTGATTGAGATCTTAAAGGAAGTACTTTCGCACCCAGCAATGTTGAGTTCCTTCCAGCTACAAGTGTAACAGGACCTGACAGCGAGGGCAATGCCACCGCCTCTAGTAGGCCGGTTCAGAGTGTACATAGAGTACTCAGGGGGGCAGGCAAGATTAATAATAGCCACATCCGCCTCTTGAAGCCAGGTTTCCGTAATGGCAAATAAATCCGGAGACTCATCCGTGATTAGGTCGTGAATGACTTGGCGATGTTTCACCAAGGACCTGGCATTAAGATTCAACACCCGCAACATACGCGCGGAGCGATTGCTCCGAGGGGCAGATGTCGTAGCCCTTTGGCGGATGGTAGCGGGGGAGTCAAGCGACCATTTCTTGCAGGCACAATGGTAAGGGCCGCATAGTCATGAGTAATGTCACTGACCAGGTCATGAGTGATGTAATATGTGATGTCATCAGCAGTGCATTGTGGACGCACGAGTTATAGTTAGCTGAACTAACTATAATGGAGGAATTTCAATGGTTTTGTATGAGAGAAATGTCCAGCTAACTATAACGTGGGTGAAACCTATGGTTTTTTCAGTGAATTTCTAAGGTTTTTAAATGCTAATTCCTAACTTGAACGTGGCTGAAACCTATGGTTTTTTCAGTGAATTTCTAAGGTTTTTTAAATGCTAATTCCTAAGTATAACGTGCCTGAAACCTATGGTTTTTTCAGTGAATTTGATAGTTTATTTAAATGCTAATTCCTAACTATAACGTGCCTGAAACCTATGGTTTTTTTCAGTGAATATATATATATATATATATATATATATATATATATATATATATATATATATATATATATATATATATATATATATATATATATATATATATATATATATATATATATATATGCACAGGAAAACTAAACAGGCACTTCCCTTACAAAGAAGTACAAAGTTTGCAAGTCTGCAGTCTTTCTTATTTTTCATCTTCTTCATCTTCTGCTCAATCAACACATCATCCACAAATACACACACCTACTTGCTACCTTTCTTGGCTGGCGTTATCAATCATTCTTCTTTAATTCAAATTCAAACTACAGGCCCTATATCGACAATTTTTATGATAACAACGACCCCGGCCGAAGGCACTATGAAATTTGCACACTCGCTTCCTTTCCTGGCTGCACTTATCAATTATTCTTCAATTTCATATTTTGATTCAAACTCAAGGCCCTTTATCGAGCCTTTTTCTTGTAACTACTGTTGCAGTAGTTCTGCTCCTACACACAACTGTGCATAAAGACCTAAAACCTCAGTGAATTACGGTGTTCCAAACCCCACCTTAGTAACCGAACCCCCTAACAGACTAGCAATCAGTGACTCATTGGTTCTTCCTCCTATAGCAAAAACACCAATTATTAGTCAACCCACAACATGCGACTTAGGTTACCTCAGGTAAGGTAGATAACAAGAGCACTCTTTCATTACATTCTTACACAAGTCCAAAACAAGCACTTAATTAACACACCTGCAACTTTGAAATGTTTATTTCTAACACCGTAATCTCATGCCCAGTACCTTACATAATACAAGCAAACATATTATTAGAAACAAAGTTGTCAGCATTGTTACTATTCCATAAAATACAAAGGGAGAAAGCATCCTATAACGCAAAAGCGAAACAGATTTAAAATATACCTACATTTCACTCTCCCTATTTAGCAGGTTAGTTTATAACTACAGAAGATCACATACGACTACATAGGCAGACCCATACCTCTGTTACTCAGCAGTAGTGGATCACATTGAGTTCTACACAAACTGTCAAGATACGAATGTTCTCAAACTGTGTGTAATCATGCCTGCACACTTCATTACTAAACGCGCAAGTATAAGAGATGCCACAGCTGCATATCTCTTAATGGTCAAACGTGCGAACATCATTCCAAATAACACACACAGCATCCAACATAACCTTGATGTTTCATGCTCTCACTATACACACTAAAGTAGCGACACAGTCTACAAATGCAGTATATCAAATTATTCTCATATGAAGCAAAATACTCAGCCTTCTCTAAACAATATTGCAAGTGCGTGTTGTGTACAAACCAGAGCAGGAAAACAAAAATGGCGTTTAAGCTTCTAATAAACCCATGCTAACTTAACACGGTGTGAGTGCAAGGCTCAGCCCACAACACATTTCCTTGACCAAAGCACATGATGTAAACGTGGGCAAATTACGAACGCAGACTCCAAGCCTAAAATGTAAAGTCAAGTTCAATTTTGCAAAAAAAATTATTCGATCTTTGATAAAAAGCAGTAACTAAATAATAAAGAATAGGTAGAAAAATCAAACAGTCTTATTCCACCAGCATATAAGCACAGTATGTAGCAACAGCCTCCAACAGGAAGTCATTGTTCTCATCTGAAAACATTTCAGCCATCCAATTCAATAGTGGGAATGAACATACATGTTCCTCAACCACCGGAGCCTCTATCACCATCGAGGGAAAACTCGGGTCATCTTCAATGTAACTGCGTGCCAAGAAGTCATGCGCCACTGCAAAAACATTCTAACATCCCATTATTCCATGTGTCGCTGCTGTGGCCATAATCCCGCCGCCAGAACAGAGCAAGTCATGAACCACTAAGGGGCTGGTCATAATCCGCATTGGGAGACACCGTACTGCAGAGATACAAATCCAGGGCCCAGTCTAAATCGCAGCTCAGGCAATGAAAGACAGGTTGGACGCATGTGAAAAAGGAGCATCGAAACGATAATCCATAAGCTGCACTCAACGTTGCAAGAGGCAGCGCTCCATAGTAACTAAGCATTCGGTTGCGGACCAGCAACAACCGAGAAATATTGATGTCTGCTGCAAAATGTGCATCCATATTTAAGTAAACAAATTAATACAAGCAAATCGGCAACTAATGTGAGCATTAAGCACAATTCACCAAAGATGCTGGAAAAAATCGAATGAAAAAACACCGACAAGACACCAAATATAGTTTCTACAGAAGTCACAAGGCCAATGCTTATAAGTTATAAGCCAATGCTTATAATTTTAAAAAAGTAAGCTAACCCCCTACTCGAGGACGCATTAAAGATAGTCTAGATTAACTCCCTAAAATTCTGGGGCACGTCTGTATTTAATAAAGCATACACTTCTGTGCGGGTGTTTACTACATGAAGGACAAATGTTTCTCTAGCAGATGTAAGAGCAACTTCTTTTTGAGACAATAGCGCTCCTATACGGCTCATTTGGTTGACTCTTCTTTCAAGGTCGGAATCGACGGCCAGAAGGAAACATCCAGCATCCCATACAGAGGATTAAACACAACTTTTTTTATAGCAAACCACACGCTCAGTTACCGTAATCATGTAAGCAATGCCTGCTAACATCGCACAATAGGCCACACAGCTGAATCGGATCTCCAATAAGTGACCACTTATAACTATTCTTATAGTGCGCCCTGTGCTCCGATTTGACAGAGAGAGAGTGATCGCACCATAGTTTCTACTGCTAATCATTCTCAGCATACGCTACGAATACGATAAAACAGTGATAATTTTAACAACGGTCCTTGATAATATGCCCCGAATTTCGTAGTGCGCCCTGCATCGTAAAATGCGATGCAGGGCACGGAACTAAGAGGCATATTATCAACAACATAAGGTGATACATTATCCCCGGTTTTATCGGCAGGAAACTGCAGATAAAGCGGCGATAATGGGCTTGATAATAGGCCCTTGTAAATTCCCATAGCAAACAAGGTTCTGGTGTTAACCTGGGCTGCTATGGGAATTCACAAGGGCATATTATCAGGGCCATTATCGCCGCTTTATCAGCAGTTTCCTGCCCATAAAACCACCGATAATGTATCGCCTTATGTTGTTGATAATATATGGCCCGAAATTCGGTTTATTAATTTAATTGTTTACTTACCTACAATCTTTCAAATTGTGTTTTTTATCACCCCCCCATCCCTGCCACTCCCCCGCCCAGCCCCGCCTGTCCCTCCACGGGCCACGTCTGGCCTTGTTAATACGCCCTTGTTAATTCCCATAGAAGTCCATGTCAACACCAGAACATGGGCTTCTATGGGAATTAACAAGGGCGTATTATCAAGACCATTTTCGGCGTTTTATCGGCAGTTTCCTGCCCATAAAACGTTGATCATTTTAACACCGGTCCTTGATAATATGTCCATCAGTGCCATATTATCAGTAAAGGGCGGTACATTATCGCCGCTTTTATCGGCAGGAAACTGCTGCTAAAGCAGCGATAATGGGCTTGATAATAGGCCCTTGTAAATTCCCATAGCAGCCCAGGTTCTAGTGTTAACCTGGGCTTCTATGGCAATTCACAAGGACATATTATCAAGACCATTATCACCGCTTTACCAGCAGTTTCCTGCCGATAAAAGCGGCGATAATGTATCACCCTTTATTGATAATATGGCCCATAATTCCTTAATGTACAGAGACGCACAAACTGATATTAAACGAAAAAACATAACAGCATGCATTATAGCAAAACACATTTACTACTATAAAATGTTTAACAACGGACGAATATAGCGGCATATTATCAAGACAGGAGATAACATTATCGCCGCTTTATCAGCAGTTTTCTACCCATAAAGCGGCAATAATATTATTGCCTGTCTTGATATACCCCAAAATTCCTTAATGTACAATAATGCACCACACACACTCCCATACAACTTATCAACTCACCGTTCAAATTGATTTGTAGATTAAGAAGAATACCACTCAGACAGTGGATATTCTTGTACAGAATCTCTCTAGTTCCGTGTTTGCAGCAGAACCGTCAAATGGAACATTTTCCCCTCTCATTTTACACATACATACATATAAATAAACAAGCAAAATCCTGCACACATTAATTCAGAACAAAACACACATTTCTATTGATTTAACATTCCAGATCTTTCCAACTGACATAACTTTCCACCCTACACCCAATAGATCATGCAAAAGTCAACAGTCAACAGAGGTCAAAAGTTCAGCACTGTATAAAACACTGCTCTTCAACAAATTTGAACTATGGATAAGCACTTACTTATAAGTACCAATAAAGCAAAAATGTCTCATTACAAGCAACAAAGATATACACACATAAACTTGATAAATATCTGTAAAAGATTTATTTTTAATTCATTTCTCTTGCTTACATACGCTTATGGAACAACTTTCAAAATTCACACTGTACGCGCACAATAAATATACCGTAAAAAAAAAAAAATAGCCTACATCACTCATTTTTTACAATCGCCGGACACCCAATGCACCAAGCCTCAAATATAATGTTCAAGACCCTAGGTAGAGCCTAAATCCATCACGGTACCAGCCGCCTCCCTGCATCATTCGGGAGCCGGAATTGCTTTTGGTCAGAGAAACTACCTTACATACTGCTCTCCAGGCCCGGTTCTAGCGGGTGGGTCGGGTGGGCCAGGCCCACCCAAACTTCGGCTTGGCCCACCCAGACATAAACCTGGGCCCTGGCAGTGACGTCAGCAAGGCCAGCAGAAAATGGACACTGCAATTTAAAACATTCTCTGAACGTTATTTTTCTTCTTTCTTTAGGAGTTGTGTGATTGGGCCTGGGCTCTCACCCCCAATCGCGTATCTCTTATTGGAAAGGTGGGCTTTGTCTCCGCCCACTCGCGCAGGTACAATTGGGAAATGGCGAAAGGGACAAATCCTTTCCTTGGCACTGGATTTGTGTACCGTCCTGCTGCATGGATACTTCATTCTTTTCAGCTGGTGAAGAGGACTTTGTTTTTGCCGATTCATTTTCCTGACATTCCTGAACCCTTGAGCTGTTTATCAGATCGGGCTGTGCAGAGTTCGTAATTAGCAGGTAAGAGACTGTGTGGCTATTGTGGTATTTTTAAACCTGTGAGCAAGACACAATCTTTGAGTGCCGCGTATACTTCATTTAAATCGTTTGTTTAAATCGTATCATTATCATTCATGACTTGTTCTGCCAAGGATGCACGGCAAAGAAATGTCCCCATAACTCTGGGGATTAATATACTGCTGGCGAGCAATCTATTGTCTGTTTGTAGTTTTTAAATGCAGAGAAACTGCAGTTAATGTGGATAGCTCAGTGGGTTACTGCCTTTGTCACAGAGATCCTTTAATTATTTGCAGTTCAGAAGTTACAATCCTAACACAGGACAGTGATCTATGGACTGTCATCAAAGACCTGCATTCAAACCAGAATGGTATAATTAGATTTTTTTTTGTGTTGCTAGTTAGTTCGAAATTTCCCAGTCTTTTACTATTTTAATGTCGCAAAAAAGAGTTTGGCCACATATACATTCTAATCAGTAAAAACAACCACTGGGGTATGCTTTAAATCCTGTGTGTGTGCTTCTCCAGACCCAACCTTCTTAAAACATATTACCCGGCAGCATGGATGACATGTGACTCCTACACCTGCTAATCCTCATGTGACATTCCCTGTAGGCTGATTTGCATATTTTTATTAATCATTGTCCCTGCATAGTGTGTGTGATGTACAGTACTTTGACACCCTACACTATGAGTAGCGCTATACAACAAATAAAATGCATATGAGAGAGGGGCTACGGAGAGATGATGGGCACTGTTGGAGGGTGGCAATTAAGGAATCCGAGGGGGACATCATGGGGGTGCGGCTTTGGAGACATGAGGGACACTGGTGGAGGGTGGCAATAAGGTAATCAGAGGAGGAGGTCCTGGGGGGTGGAGATACGGAGAGATGAGGGGCACTGGTGGAGGTTGTTTGTGAAGGAATCTGAGAAGGTGGTCATGGGGGAGGGGCTTTGGAGTGATGAGAGGCATGGTGAAGGGTGGTAGGGAGGGACTCTAAGGAGGAAAGTGGGACTCTGATGAGAAGGTCATAAGGGAGGCGCTATGGAATGATAAGAGGGGAGGGGCTTTGGAGGAATGAGGGCCACTGATCGAGGGTTGTAGGGAGGAAGTCTGAGGAGGAGGTAATGAGGGGAAGGTCATGGGGGCTTTGGAGTAATGAGGGGCACTGGTGGTAGTGGGGGAGTTTGGGAGGAGGTGGGCAATGAGAGAATCCGCAGAGGAGGTCATGAGGGGGAGGCACTTTGGAGCGATGAGGGGCACTTATACAGGGTAACAGTGAGGAAATCAGAGGAGGAGGTCAATAGGGGTAGGGGCTGCGGAGGGATGAGGGGCACGAGTGGATGGTGGTAGGGAGGAAGTCGGAGGAGGAGTGTGGCAGTGAGGGAATCAGAGGAGGAGGTCAATGGGGGGAAGGGGCTATGGGGCAATGAGGGGCACTGGTGGAGGGTATTTGAGAGAACGTCTGAGGAGGAGGTCATGGGGAGGGGCTTTAGAGAGATGAAGTGCACTGTTGCAGAGTGGCAGTAAAGGTGTCTACCGAGAAAGAGGTCAGTGGTTGGACACCAATAAATACTTTCGCACCAGCGCTAAAATAGACCCTGTACTGGCCTTTCTGTTTTTGCTTATTTAATTAGCAGTTGGGTCATTAGGGCCGCAGTGTAACATATTTTTAAAGTGTGTGCTAATTAGATTTACTGTAATATTCACAGTTTTGAGTTTGAAGGTGATTTTACTATTGTTTATTTAGTGGGAATAAGGAAAATGAAGCCGGGTGGTGGCTGATATGGGGCTGGTTAACTGTGAGATAAGGTGCACGGTAGAGGGATGGTAGAAAATTGATAATCAGACCTTGAAGGGAGTGTGCTGCAGAGTGTGGGTCAGGTGGATGTATTAATGAAGAGAGAATCTCTCTGAAGGCTGGCAACGAGGAAGGCTGAGTAGTGTTACTTGCCTGATACTCCCACCTCAGAAACCTCCTCTTCCCATCAAAGGGACCTTACATGGTGAACAAAACACTTTTTGAGAGTGTTAACGATTAGAAAGATTTGCAAAATAATGTCTTTTACTGGGCCTTGTAAGACTAAGGAGAGATAAAGAAGGGCCCTGAAGTAGGCCTTGCTAGATATATGGGCACATCTCTAGGGGTGGGTGGGACAACAAATTAACAGGAAGAGCCGAGGCAGTTGAGCTATCTGTGAGGCTTGGTTCAAAGACCCTAGCAACAAGCTGAGAACTGAAAGTTTGCACTGTAAATTGTACAGCATACCGCCTGTGAAATCTCTTTAATATTAAAAAAGTACCTTCTTAAATGTTGAAGAGATTTTCCAGAGGGGTAACATCACTTCTCTGGAGGAAATAGGTTCTCTACATAAAGAGTACTAGCACTTCTAAGGAGCAAATAGGTTCTCCGGAAAGAAATTACTGCATGTTCTGCAAATAGTTACTCTGAATAGAGATTACTACACTTCTCTGGGGCAAATAAGTACTCAGAAAATAGAGCTCCTGCACTTCTGTATTCTTGAGCTCTTACAATGCATCTTAGTCCTGATTTGCAGCCCTGCTATTTCTGCACTAATAATCACTAAAGTTCTTTGCGTTACATTTAAATGGTGACTTGTAGTACTCCTGCTTTGCCGTCTTGAAAACTGCCTCCAGGCTGATTATTGCCCTACTGTTTTTGAACTTTTAAATACTCACATGTTAAACCTCACTCACAGTTCACTCGGTGCACATAAACTAGGATTCTTGCCTCCAGTGCCATTTCTGTATTAATCAAATCTGAACTAAAAGGCCAGCTGTTATGTGTGACCTACTTGTGGCTTAGTGCAGCAGAAGCATTTATATACTACACTAAATTAAATAGAAAATGTGTTTTCTATGGTGCACAGCTACAACACATGTATTTGAAGGTGCACTCTTATGTGATGATGAATAAAGGAGGCTGTTGGAAATAAAGATTTGGCTTGGATCACACAATTGGGTCAAGCATGGAATCCAGGATTGATCCCAGGTTTTGTAGTTTCACATTGTGCAATTCACTCAATAGATAGGTGTCTCACTCTCCTGTTTTGCATTACAGATTAATGCTTTACCTTTCATACTTGGCATATGACATCACAGCCTAGGCAGCAGGCAGAAGCCAAATGAAAACTATGCTTGGTTTGGAGCACAAGGATCAAAGAGGACCTTGAGCTTAACCAGGCATCTGGCTCAAACCTTAAGTGACTCGTGCAACAGAACTAACTGTTTCAAAACCATTGTTACAAAAGAAAGTCCCAGATGGTGCAGATGTTGCCACCATTTGTGAACTGGTACGTGATTATGCTGAAGCTTTCCCAGCACTTCATGAAATGTATGTATCTGCATTGGTTATACGGCTTTCAACCGTAGCCTGTGAGAGCTTCTTTTCAAACCTATCCCGCGTCCTCACACCTTTCCGATGCACAATGAATCGTGATTGGAAACAGAATTTGACTATTTTACCACATGACAAAGAGCTCACGGCAAATCTATGTATGCATGAGTTTGTAAGGGAGTTTTTTAAGAACAATAGAAGATTAACTCTGATTGGAACTGGCAGTTTTGAAATGGTCGGTGTGAATACTGCTGGCAGTTTTCAAAAATACTCCTTTATCTTTTTTCAAATGTGTTACTATTTTTCAAGAATTTTTATCTATGAAAGTACTTTGCAAAAAAATGACAAGAAAATAAAATGTATAAAGTTACATTTGTGCAGAGAAATAAGTGTTGGGCATATTTCAACGAGTAAATTGCCAGCCTTTCTAGTGCAATCGTGTCAAGGCTTTCGTGTAGTAATAGGGACTTCCTTAATCTTGAATGCTTCATAATATGCTTAGCATTCAAGTAGTTGTGTTGAAGCCAGGGAGCTGGAATTCGAGGGTTTGCAGTTAGGTCCAGACATTGCTGTTACTGCCTGGCCAGCTGGAATTCGAGGGTTTGCAGTTAGGTCCACACATTGGTCTTACTTTCAAATACCTCTCCACATGCTCTGGGTACACACAGAAGCAATCCGTTGTCTCATGCTGCCTGTTTGCAAGTACATATGTTGTAATCTAGGGCTTGTAGGCTACCTCCAGAAGCGACAAATTGGCCACCCGAATGCGCCCTTGGCCCACCCAAATAAAAATTCCTGGAACCGGGCCTGCTGCTCTCTCACATGAAAAACAATCTGCTTTCCTACAGCGCCTGGGCGACAAAATTATCGCCACTTTATCGGCAGGAAAGTGCCGCTAAAGTGGCAATAATGGGTTTGATAATATGCTATATGGAATTTCAATCACAGCTCATGTTAGATGTGAAGAACATCTAAGATGAGCTTCGATTGGCATTCCATAGAGCATATTATCAAACCCATTATAGCCACTTTAGCGGCACTTTCCTGCCGATAAAGTGGTGATAATTTTGTCACCCAGGCTTGATATTATGGCCCAGAGTGAGTAGTGTACAGCAGCTTCTCTGTAAAATCTATAATTACCTCCGAGCAGTGACAACAGATAGGTAACAACAGTCTGACAAACAGATCCACAACCTTATTACACCACTTTTGAGTCACTTTTAACATGGGTAAAGTGACGCAAGGAGCTTGTAAATCTACGTCTGACTTTTCAAGAAAAAATCTCAACTCCAGACTCTGCGACACGGTTTTAATGTTGTTTTCTCTCTCTTTCTCTCTCTCACTCACTGTGATATCGGCAACTCTGGGCATTAGCTTGCCTCATCTCTACAATGGCCCCCCACATTCGCCGGGGATGCCTGGTTTCACCTTGGAGATACCCAGTAGGGACCATCTCACAGTGATAGCCAGGACGGGTTCCCCAGCGGTCTACAGTGCCACGATGCCTCAGGGCAGCAGTACACTTTACAAGAACACATACATTACATACATTACATTATCTTTCTCTCTTAAACTTATAGAAACTGCTGTCTCCTTGGACGTGTGGGAGAACAGCCCAAGTGAAGTTGTGGAAGGAACTGGCCGAAGAGTTTGAGCGCATTGTTTAAACAACGGTAAGCACAGAGGCCTAGATCTACAAAGCCTTTATAGCAATGCATTAGCAATAAGTCGGCATAACAGGCATCAGTAATGCAGTAGGCACTTCCATATAAACACCACTTGAACGCGGCACTATAACAAGTGAAATGTACCAGGTACACTGCACTCGTAAAACTGTAGTGTTACCTTTATTTGTGAAAGGAGAGAGGGCCATATTATCAAGCCTGGGCGACAAAATGATCTCCACTTTATTGGCAGGAAAGTGCTGCTAAAGTGGCGATAATGGAGTGATAATATGCTCTATGGAATTCCAATCGAAGCTCATGTTAGATGTGAAGGACATCTAACATGAGCTTCGAATGGAATTCCATAGAGCATATTATCAAACCCATTATCGCCACTTTAGCTGCACTTTCCTGCCGATAAAGTGGCGATAATTTTGTCGCCCGGGCTTGATATTATGGCCCAGAGTGCGTTGTGTACAGCAGCTTCTCTGTAAAATCTATAATTACCGCAGAGCAGTGACATCAGATAGGTTACAACAGTCTGACAAACAGATACACACTTTATTACGCCACTTATCCCAGAAACCATCCCAGATTGTGAGAGCCTAGCTTTCTCGCTGGAGTTCTCTCCCAACCACTGCTTTTCGGGTACATTGATATATCGCCCACCTGGCCCCCCTAAACAATTTCATAATCTCCTACCAGCAATTGTGGCATCACGCATCAGCGCTGCCGCCAACTATACTGTGTTAGGCGATCTCAATTTTCACTTTGATTCACTGCTGGATCCCACGGCTATTACACTAGCCGATGACCTGGCCGCGCTACAACTTATCCAACGAGTAAAAACATCGACTCATGTGAAAGGACACCTTTTAGATCCGGTGTTCAGTAACTGTGTGGATTTTGTGGTTGGACCTCCCCTCCCCCTACCATGGACTGACCACTCTCTGGTGCCCTTTACTTGGTCTACCCAGAAATCCATCCCGGTAAAACCCATGATAAGACATGCCAGATCCTGGGCGCGGATACCAGTAGTTGAATCGGAAAATAAACTTATGAAAGAACTTCCCCCTAATAATGAGGATCCATGTCTGGCGAACCAGGCCTATGAGAACTGGATCTTGCACTCTCTGGAAACCATCCTCCCCCTTAAGAAATTAACGGTAAAACGTCCCCAAAAAACAGCACCTTGGTATTCGGAGGCCCTTAGGAACGAAATGGCGTATAGACTACTCCATGGAGGAAAAAACTCGATATCGAGAGGAAATAAAAGCTTACAAAAAGGAAGTAAAAGCTGCCCAAGCTGCATACTTTTCTGACAAGATCCTAGCAGCAAAATCTAAACCTAGGGAAATCTTTCAAACTTTGCAAAAACTTACAAAACCCCCTCCCCCCAGTACATATGAGGAAAAGTCCGTTTCCCAATGTAATGATCTGGCGGAATTTTTCTCAGCCAAAGTAAATAAAATATACGCTTCCTTCCCCTGCACTTCCACTCCTCTGGTAGCTCAGAAAAAAACCAGGGTGACAGACACTGTTCCAGTCTCCCCACCCACACTTGACCACTTTCCCTGCATGGATCTCAAAGTTTTAGAGTCCATGGCTCGAAAAGTAAAATCTGGATCTCCAACTGACCCGGCACCCCCAGACGTCATGTTGCTAGCATCTCAGGCTGTCTTACCAATCATCAAGAACCTCCTGAACGCTTCCATCGCCTCTGGCATTGTCCCTCCTGCCTGGAAACGGGCCATGGTCCGAGCGCTGATAAAGAAGCCAAACTTGGACCCATTGGACTTTGGCAACTATCAACCTATTCCCCAGCTCCCCTGGGTGAGTAAAATCATGGAGAGGTACGTCAATCTCCAGCTGGTTAGCTTTCTTGAAGATAACCAACTGTTAGACGTCTCCCAGACAGGGTTTAGACCTAAGCACGGAACAGAGTCCGCCCTCCTAATGGTCATCGAGGAGTCCAGGAAAATTCTTGATCAGGGAGGATCAGTGGCAGTGATCCTCCTTGATCTCAGCGCGGCGTTCGACACGGTCAGTCATAACACCCTACTGAACCGTCTTTCGAATGTTGGCATAGTGGACAAGGCCTGGTTCTGGTTAAAATCTTTTTTGAGCAACAGGTCGTACCAAGTGTTTGATGGACACACAGTGTCTTCCAGCATGCCCCTGAAGTGTGGAGTACCCCAGGGCTCCTCTTTAAGCCCTGCGCTTTTTAATATCTACATGAGGCCACTGGCTGAGGTAGTTCGTCCGTATGGAGTTAAGATCATATCCTATGCGGACGACACCCAGTTGGTGGTCTCGTTAGCGCAGGAGGCTCACCAGCCACTTTCAGGTGGACTAACAAAATGCTTGGAGGAGGTGAAGGCCTGGATGTCTCTGTCATCGTTAAAACTCAATGGTGACAAAACGGAGCTTATGCTCCTGGGCCCTGCTGATCCCACTTTCTTCAACTCACTGTGGCCCACCTGTCTAGACCCCCCCCGGCTCCGAAGGATAACATCAAAAGCCTGGGAGTATGGCTGGACAGGAGTCTTTCATCAACACCCAGGTCACAAAGCTCTCAGCTACCTGCTTTGGACTGCTCAGGACACTGAAGAAAGTTCTTCCTTTGCTCCCCATGGAAGCAAAGCAGGTAGCCATACAGGGCCTGAGACAGTCACGTTTGGACTCCAATAACGCCCTCTATCTGGGTGCACCAGAGTACACACTAAAGAGACTACAGCTGGTACAAAACTGCGCTGCCCGCACTCTGCTGCAGATCCCACGCAGACTGTCAGTCAAAGCGGCACTGACCAGCCTGCATTGGCTCCCAGTGCGTAAGAGAGTCACTTTTAAGGCAATGTGTATTGCCCACCAGGCCTTCTGGGACTCTGGACCTTAAATTACTCGTAGTCTAGTAAGTCAGTATCGTCCAGGTAGAGATCTGCGATCTATCCAGGCTTTTATGGCAACAGTTCCAAGAATCAAAAGGACAAGGTCGGTTGGAAGGATGTTTGCCGCCAAGATCTGGAACGCCCTCCCTCCTCACCTAAGATCTAACCCTAACCTTTCCTCCTTCCGCAAACAATTAAAAACACGCCTGTTCAATTCTTTTCAATAAAACTCAGTTCTCCTTCCTTTTTTTCTTGGTCTGCAACCTCACCCATCCTAACCAACAGGTTCCTCTAGCGCTTGGACGCCTCAGGGCAGCAATTCGCGCTGTTATAAATCCACTTTCATTCATTCATTCATTCATTCATTCATTCACTTTTGAGTCACTTTTTTGGGTAAATTGACGCAAGGAGCTTTTAAATCTATGTCTGACTTTTCAAGAACAAATCTCAACTCCAGACTCTGCGACACAGTTTTAATGTTCTTTTCTCTCTCTTTCTCTCTCTCACTCTCGCTCACTCTCTGTGACATAATTTCTCTTTCTCTCCTAAACTTATAGACACTGCTGTCTGCTTCGACGTGTAGAAGAACAGCCCAACTCAAGTTGTGAATTCAACTGCCTAAAATGTTTGGCCGCAAGGTTTATACAACGGTAAGCACAGAGGCCTAGATCTACAAAGCCTTCATAGCAATACATTAGAAATAAGTCGGCATAACGGTCGTCAGTAACGCTGTAGCCACTTCCATATAGACACCACTTGAAGGCGGCAGTATAACAGAACTGAAATGCATGAGACACACTGCACACGTAAAACTGTAGCATAACCACAACTTGTAATGCTTATTAAGCTCATTTACTCACATCTAAATAATTCTAAACTCTAATTTTCTTTTTTGTTTTGCAGATTACCAATCGGACATCTTTTGGGGTCCAATTAACAATTTGTTTATAATATTGCTTGTTGTTAAAGTTATTTTTCTAGTTGCTTCTATTATAGTTATAATTCAGTTTCGTTTACATTTATTGATTTCATAAAAGTTAATTTTAAAAAAACGACATACTTCTTTTATTTTGTGGGGGAGAGGTATGACGGTCCACAACAGAAATAATGTTGAAATACTATAGTAAGATATTCAAGACTAGGATTGAAAACTACAGAGTTCTAAGTAACAGATATAATAAAAATAACGGTGAAGAACTACTAAAATGGCGGTGGACGGAGTACGTAATCAACGTTTGGCGCCTCAACACTACCTTTCAAATAAATAAAGAAAAAATATGATTATTTATATATTACAAAAGTACCGCAGCGGGAAGTCCAAGATGGCGGATTGACACCGCCGGAGTGGAGAACACTGAAACGGGTCCAGGCGGATACTAGGCTAATGGTCTGAAACAGCAATACAATACTGGAGCGGCGAAGCTGTAAGCCTACACTGCTTTCTGAATCATTTGCCCTGTGAGGAAAAAAAACGAACGAAGACTTACTTGCACCATAAGGATCGAGGATAGAGGAGTGTATTCTGAATGTTGCAGCTATGGCTGATTGGGAGCCGTATCCGGAGCCTGCTACGGTCTGCTAGCACAAAGAAACCTGCGGCTTCATCGCGTCAGGAACCCCTGAGTGGCTGGCCGAGCTGGGTGAGTCTGACGAGGTGGACGAAATCGAGATTGACGGTAGTCAACTGGTTTGGTCTGCGTTCCCCCGCAACACCGGCAACAGCACAGCCAGAGGAGACGAGCGGCAGCGGGAGCAGCAGCGGGATGGCGCCGAAACCTCCTACACGGACAACCCGCACAACAGCTGCTAGCGGGAGAGCGACGGTCACACCGGTCCCCCTGCTAGTCTCAACTGCGGCCACAAATGAACTTACAACAAGCAAAAAATCCCTATGCATCAACAACGCGATGGATGCAGCTTTAGATACGGAACAACTGCACTCAGGTAAACTTGGGGAAAAAAACCCAACTCGAATGAAAGTTAACGCAGCAGATAGCGCAGCTGATAATACAGCAAAAAATACATTATTAAACGTGGGCGCTCAATTGAGAACAGAGGAGTCTGAGAATTCTCTTCAAAGCAGTAGTGCTACAGCACAGAACGATGATATTTTAAATAATGTAACTATGTTATCTACATCAGACACTACGGAGCTGGTTGGTGCAGAGGAAGAGGTAATTAATCTGTCTACTACTCTAGCCAAAGGAGATATCGAACCCTCAGAACTTTTGAATAAGGTGATTAATCCTGATACTGATACCAATGTGAGCACCCCTCACATTGAAATAACTAACACGACTAGCATGCCTGCAGACAAGGGGAGTGCTGAGGGCGTGGAAGAAAGTGAGGGAGCTGAAAATACTGACAATACAGATATCGCTGAGACAGATGAAGAATATGTGGATCTTAACGATATAGGAAGTAATACGACGTTAAAAGCGACCAAAGACAAAAATAAAACCCTCATCACCAAGAAATCAAAGGGCAAAAATAAGAATAAAGGTACTAAAATCACAAGCAAATCCAAAACAAATGTTATGAAAATGATTGCTGAGAACAGCCCAATCAGACAATGGGTACAGGCCAAGGGTGGTGTAAAATCTATGCCAATGAGATTGTCTGGTAATAGCCCCAATGATCAAAACACTATCTCCAAAGACTTAAAACAGATCACTGTACCAGCGAAGACCGATAGTTTTGATAAATCTGGCTTGAATAAGGAATCAGCAGAGTCTTTGGGGGAAAGTCTATTGGACCAGCCACACCCTTCTGTACCTAATACGATATTCACGGAAGACAACTCCGCTTCTTTGTCAATTAGCTGCAGCAGTAGCAAAAGCAATAATAACAGTAGTGGCAGCATAACCCAAGACTTGCCTGATACTCCAATTGGGTCTACAGGTGAGGCAGTAATTACTCCGACAGAAGAGGTTATACAAGAAATACATCCGGAAAATATCGCTTCTTCTCTATCTAGCGGGCCAACAGAATGGATTCCACAAGGGGAGGTGTCTGCTTCTTTTCAGACAATCTTACAACTCCTACATGAACAGAAACAAGAAGCTAAAAATCACTATCAGCAAATGAGGGAGGACAATAACAGAACTCAAACCTCTTTGCAAGAGATGGCGTGCAAATTGGGGGCAGTGTCTCAAGATATAGAGGAACTGCAGCAAAGAGTAGTGGTGACAGAGGAGAAATCACAGCGCTCTGAAATAGCGGTGAATAAACATGCCTCTCAATTACTTCAGATGCAAAATAAGCTGGAAGACTTAGAAAATAGACAGAGAAGACAGAATCTCCGTGTTTTTGGTATTGCTGAAGAAGCGGAGGGGGCGGACCCGAGAGCATATATTACCCAACTATTCCAAAAGGCCTTTCCCGACCTTTCAGATTGGGATTGGGACTCTCAGATCCAGCGGGCTCATCGCTTACCCCTAGTTCAAAAAGATAAGAGTGGTAAATTCCCACGACCGATTTTGATTTACATAGGTAACTACCTGCTCCGACAAGCTATTTCTTTAAAAGCACGGCCTAACACTCCAGTCACTATTGATTCTATTATTTTTTTTGTGAGATCTGATCTAAGCAAACTTTCGCTAGAAAGACGATGGAAATTGAAGCAATTCATCGATCCGATTAAAGAACTTGGATATCAAGTTTATCTGCAGGAACCTGCAAAGCTGAAAGTGATTAAAAACGGCCGATCCTATTTCTTTTTGGAAGTAAATGAGGTTGAAAGTGCTATTGCTTCCTGGCGACAGGGGAAATGATTAAGCTAACAACTAAGTTAGTGTCTAATGCTCAGCGCATACGGTTTTGTTGATTCTTCAGTTATATTTTAGCTAGCTTTAAAAGTTTCTGTGGTAATTAAGCGATTGCTCCTATGAACGAGCATTGGGTAGCACGGGTCTCTTCCTTTTCTTTTTGTGTTGCTTTTGTGTTGCTACGATTAGTATTGAATGCCTGGATCCTATCAGCGTTCTATCCGCTCATCGACTGCCAAGGGAACGGCAGTCAACCGAATGGGGGGACCAGAAGGTAGCCACTGGGTGGGAAATGGGGGAGGGGAAAAAACAAAAAAAATGCATCATGAGTATAAATATATCTGTGTTTTTTTGGCTAAGAGAAGCTTATATGGTTTGCAAAAGTGCTTTGTTTTTTTTCTTTTTTTTTTTGGGTAGAAGCCTTGTCAGAATTTTTAACAATACCAATTAAATGTATCAATTAAAACTTCTAGTTTGGAATGTGGCAGGCTTAAACAGTCGGACTAAGAGGAGACTAGTATATGAAGAACTTAGGATGCATAACCCTCAGATAGTAGTTATAACTGAGACTCATATTGCATATAAGGATAGACGTTTATTGAATCAGTTAGGCTATGATCTTTTGGTTAGCACAGAGTTTAATGCCTCAATCCGAGGTGTGGCCATACTGAAGCATAAACAGCTTAAAATAGAAGTTAACAAAAAAATGACGGATAAAGCGGGCAGGTGGGCCATGGTACAAGTGACTTTGGAAGGTCTCCAATATATAATTTGTGGGGTTTATGCCTCAAATCAGGACGAACCAAGAATAATTGATCAGGTCAATATGGAGTTACTTACTTGGGAAGGGGAGCGAATAGTGTTGGGTGATTTTAATTGTGTTATGGATTATAATATGGACACAACTAGAAAGGGTGCGTTTCAAAGGATGCATAAGACGAGGGCTGCCATCATAGATTTGGCTAATATACATGCAATCAAAGATGCTTGGAGGTATCTTTACCCACACTTAGCAGGGTATACTTATTACTCATCCGCTCATAAACTCTGCTCACGCATCGATATGGTCTTTGCCTCTAACTCTATACTGTCAACTAGTACAATGTCAATATGCCCTAGGGTAATATCGGACCATAACCCGCTTTCATTCATATTTGAAATTGAAACGGACAGGCATCCACCTAGGCCCTTCTCCTTTCCCAGATATCTATTCTCTGATACTAAGTTTGTGAGTTTGTTGAAAGGACATATAAAAGATTTTATTGATATCAATGGGTCTTCTACATCTCCTTTGATGGTGTGGGATGCATGTAAGGCCAGCATCCGTGGGTTTACACAACAGTTTGTTTGGCAGCAAAATAAAACCAATAGGGTTCAAAATAAAAAATTACTAGATGATATATTTAATATCGAAGAGAGGCTATCTAAGATGCTAGCTACTATTACTACTACAAGGGCAAAAGAAATCGAAGATTTAAATTTAAAACTGATGGAATCAAGATTAGTTTTGAAAAATATTTTTAGGGAGAAAAGCATTTCTAAATTAGCTAAATATAGGCTGAATCAATATGAAAGTGGGGAGAGGATAGGAAAAATTTTGGCATATAAAGTGGCAGAAGACCGAGCCCAAATGCTGATTAAGGAAATAAAAGGTGACGACGGACAATTACATCAAGATTCTAAATCAATTTTACTTCAGTTTGCCACATACTACCAAAAGTTATATACGCCTGAAACAATCCCAACAGGAGATAATATAAAAGTCTATTTGACAGAAAATGTCGTACAGAATATAGAGGATGAGCAAGCTGATCACTTAGAAGCAGATATAACAGTAGGAGAAATACAGGCAGCTATTAACTCCCTAGCACTGGGAAAAGCTGCAGGCGAAGATTCAATCCCCCTAGAACTTTATAAAAAATGCATGGAAGAATTAATTCCTCTCCTGATTATGGTTATCAAAGCTATTGGTAAAGGAGAACAAGCTCCAAAATCCTGGAATCGCACTCAAATTATATTTTTTCTTAAGAAGGGGAAACCCCCACAAGAGAGAGGGTCTTATAGACCTATATCATTAATTAATGCTGACGCAAAGATATTTGCAAAAACACTAGCAACAAGGCTTGCGTTACTAATGCCACAGATGGTTTCACCATTTCAACACGGGTTTATCCCCAAACGGGATACTACCGCTCACATTAATACTGCTATAGCGGCATTTGATGTTGCTAGGACGTGTCCCACCCCACTCGGTATGATCCTTTTAGATGCGGAAAAGGCATTCGATCGCGTGGGGTGGGACTTCCTCTGGGCAGCTTTGGTTGCATTCGGCATAAAAGGTCAGTACTTGAAATGGGTTAAATCCCTGTATGATCAACCAAGGGGTAAAGTATGCTACTCAGGACAATGCTCACCTATCTTTCCAATTGAACGTGGCACACGACAAGGGTGTCCTCTGTCTCCTCTGTTATTTGCTTTAGCAATAGAACCCTTCTTGATTGCATTGCACAAGCAAGAGATGATTGTACCGTTTAAAAATGGCCTTAAAGCACTAAAAATAACTGCTTATGCAGATGATGTAGCGTTTTTTTCTACAAATGTCCCTGAAGCGATATCAGGTATAGGTATCGAAGCAGATAAATATGGTATGGCATCAGGGTATAGGTTAAATATCAGCAAAACGCAAATAATTACAAATTTTACTTTACTAACACCAATGGATGGAGTATGTAATGTGGCAACATACCTCGGGGTAAAAATCTCTTCTAATCCTGATTCAATAATTGCACTTAACTATGAACCTTTATTAAAAGAAACTTCTCTTCTTCTTAAGAAATGGCACAAACTTCCAATGGGGATCTTGGGGCGAATTAACTTAATCAAAATGAAGATCTTACCTAGATTTCTATATCTTTTCCGGTCTATACCCTTAAGAGTATGTAATACTTATTTTAGCAGACTGGAGGGTATCATTAGCAGCTTCATATGGGGGTATAAGAAAGCACGACGGGCGATATCTCTGCTTAAACTCCCCTATGACCAAGGTGGACTTGGGTTACCAGACTTTAAATTATATTATTGGGCTGCTTTTTTAACTCGTTTTCGCAGCCTACTTATTTCCGACAAATGTCTTTATTTTCATAAATTCATATTAGGGGAGGAGGCTATTATGTTTTTGTACAGACTCAATGACCCCAACTACTTTAAACGAGTACGGTTCAAGACGATTCGAGACACAGTAGATATCTGGCGATCTATCCTTGATAGGAATAATATCTCCCTATTTCATGCCAAAACACCACTCTGGTATAATCCAGGGTTACCAGGTGTTTTTCATGATCCAGCTAGTTTTATGTTCTCGGATAATGGCATAAATAATCTGGGAGATCTGTATGACCATACTGGATTCTCTACTTTTGAAAAGCTAAAGATGATGTATAAATTACCAGAAAGGGCTTGGTTTAAATACAATCAGATCAAGGATTATATTATCCGTAGAACAGGCCTTGATAGTATATCTGAATCCGAAATCTGGAGCTGTATGTATAGGGATTCTGACAAGGCACTGATCAGCTGTGGTTATAAGACTTTCTCTATCTTACACAAGGATGATATTAGTAAGGTGGCAGAAAAGTGGAGTACAAAGCTGGATGTGAATGTAACACCAGATATGATAACCTCCTCACTAAATAGCCTAAATAATGCAGTTCAATCGTCTAGTCTGAAACTACAGCTGTTTAGAACTTTGTTTCAACTGTATTATTCACCAGACAGGATTCTAAAATGGGCTTGTAATAATGAATTGAACGAATCGAATGATCGCACAAAATGTCCTAAATGTGCACTCAAGGGGGCAAACATTGTTCATATGTTTTTTTCATGCCCTGAGCTATCCATTTTCTGGAAGGATGTAGCTGGTGTTATCTCGACCAAAATGGCTAGGCCAATTATACTCACGCAACTGGATATTTTGATTGGAGTTGTTGGGGTAAATAATAGATCCCGTGACTTGATGAATATACTTTTTACATGTGCCAGATTAACTATTGCCAGGGCTTGGATACAAAGTCATCCCCCCACGGTCATGGAATGGTGGCTTTTGGTTAAAGACATTTATAATATGGAAAACTCTTTAGCGATGAATAAGGGACCGAGGCAAAAACGGAAGATACAAGAAATTTGGGGAGGAATTATGTCTTAATGATCAAACAGAAATATAGATTTTTAGTATTGTTTTTGATTGATGCCTTATCTTATATGACTTGTCTGATATTGTATATATATGTATTTGAGGTTACTCATGATGCTAATAAAAAACACTTTAAAAAAAAAAAATACAAAAGTACCGCAGCGGATGACACACACGACCCAGAAAAAGAAAGCGACAAATTTACTACCTGAAATAAAGAAAGGTTTGCTTGTTGAACTTCAAGAAAGACAAAAACGTGGACTTCGAAACGAGGCTGCACATGCCTAGAGAGTACAACGGCTACACAAAAAAGGAACATTTTACATACTATAATAGAAATGAAGGGGCATATTATTAACAAAAGGCGATACATTATAGCCGCTTTTATTGGCAGGAAACTGCTGATAAAGCGGCGGTAATGGGCTTGATAATAGGCCCTTGTAAATTCCGATAGCAGCCCAGGTTCTGATGTTAACCTGGGCTGCTATGGTTATTCACAAGGGATTATTATGAAGCCCATTATCTTCGCTTTATCGGCTGTTTCCTGCAGATAAAAGCGGCGATAATGTATCGCCTTTTGTTGATAATAAGGCCCATTGCTCTTTTTTTGACCAGTAAACTTAGGTGCATATTATCAAGGACCAGTGTTAAAATTATCGCCGTTTTATTGGCAGGAAACTGCCAATAAAACGGCGATAATGAGCTTGATAATACCACCTTGTTATTTCTCATAGAAGCCCATGTTAACACCAGAACATGCGCTTCTATGGGAATTAACAAGGACATATTATCAAGCCTACCCTCCCAACATTAATAAAAAACTCCAGACAATGCAAGTACCCGGAGCTGGAAGGTTATTTTACATATTACTGCCCTAGAAAGGTGGCGTTCCCTGCGACGTGTACGGGGAGAGAGAGAGAGAACTACTGAGTTCAAAGTAACAGATATAATTTTAAAAAAGGGAAAACATGACGGCTGCAGGCTAACGCGGTACGCACGTCTCTCCCGGAGCTCCTGCCCTACTGCTACTACGGATGTGGTGAGCCAGTGTCTACCAACTAATCTCGGATACACATGGTAGCGTGTCTCCAACCTCGACTCCGGGGCCCCCGGACTCTCGGACTGCAGTCCTCTGGACCCCCGGAGCCCTGGAGAAAAAGAAACCCAGCATGCTGCCAGCCTTCTCAGCGGCCCGGTTTGTAACACATGTTGTCGGTGTGCAGGGCGCCTTACTCAGCGTTTTGTTTATAAAAGTACCCTGTTTGGATAAGCACTGACGGACACGGAGAAAGAATCTCAGCGCAGTCTTTGCTTTTTCAGTACTTTTAGGGGTAGCCTGTTTTTGCTTTTTGCGTGTGCCATCCAATTTCGGCCCCTGGGCCCCTGGGCCCCCGGACTCCCGGAGTACGGACCTCCGGTTTTTTGGACCCCCCCGGAGTTTGGTGGTTCTTGGAGAAAAAAAAAAGGTCGTTGGCAGCATATTTAGAAACCGGGGTTATAACACATGTTTATGGCTTTCTCTGGCACCCTGGAAATTACACGTGTTTTTTTTTTGTTTTTTTTGGGCATTTTGAGAAAGCAGTAGAGAAATTCATCAATAAGCAAGGAGGATTCAACGACTGGTTTTGAGCACCAGGGGCCGGACTTTTGCGGATTGTGGGTCGTCTGCCCGAGGTTTGAGGCAGTTTCTACCTCAGCGGATTGCTTGGATCCTGCTGTGAGACTTTACCCCCCGCCTACCTCCCGAAGTGGAAACAAGCAGCCGTGGAGCTGAGGAGAGGTCGGAAGGCGGCGGCTCGCGGGCTCCTGCAGAGAGGTTTGGTGCGGGGTGGGGGCAGGGGGGGCACCGGCCATCGTGGATGTCAAAGGTGATGTAGGTGGTCTCACAGCTTCTGTTCAAGGGTCGGGTGATTCAGGAGAGGAGAGTACGGGTGGGGGAAAGTCGGAGGAGGCAGGGGTAAGTACTAAGCAGAACAAGCAACAGAAGGTACTCGGGGAGACCCCGGTAAAAAGTAAGGGAAAAAGACTGGGAAAGGGGAAAAGTGTACGTGGCTCAAAGACTGCTGCAAAAACTAGCCTGAGGAATTCAGAGGCGGAGAATCTTTTCAAGATACCTAGCTCTGTGAAGGATAAAGTTGAAGGGGGCTGGGGTTCAGATAATTCTAGTGAGCAGGATAAGGAGGAACGTGTGAGTAAAGAGTCTGGAAAGAGAAGAAAGGGCAAGGCTAAGAGTCTATTGAATAGCGTGGTGCGGATGACCCTTTCCCTTCACTCTTTCTTCAAAGTGCTTCCTCAGGTCCTGGCTATTAACCCTGAAAGACCTGGTATGCCAACAAAAGGGGCTACTATGGCTCAAACTGATTTGTCTGAAGTAAGCATCGGTCTTAATAAGGGTGGAATCATAAGTAAGCCGCTTTCCCCAGTAACGCCTTCGCCTCTACAGGCCCTTTCTCTTGGGAGTTCGGCACCCCCTGTATCTCCTCCCTCCCTCTCTGCCCCTCTCACCTCCATCCCCACCCCTGTTTTTTCCTCTATTTCAGCCTCTATCTCCACTGTTGCCCTTATCTGTGGTATTGATGCATACGAAGCTTGCGAGCTAAATAACCCCATTGAAACTATTTTGAACACCATGTCAGCTATGAGGGATGAAATTAGGAGCGACTTCGCAATATCTAAGGCAAATCAAACCGAAATAAGTGCGGTCTGTGAAATATTGGAAAAGAAGGTGGACGGGTTGTACGAGAGAACAGAGTGTCTGGAAGGTGAGGTTGGGACCATCAAGGCAAATTTGGAGGCAGCAGAATCCAAGATTCAGACACTACGGAGGGAAGGGGAAGCCATGAAGGAGAGGGTTCAGTCACTCGATAATTTATCGCGGAGGAAAATCTGCGTATTTTGAAAGTCCCCGAATATAGGGAGGGGGGGACCTAAAAGCGTTTGTGGTTTCGCTTTTGAGAAATTCTCTAAACTTGGATGAAACAGCCGAGGCATTGGACAAAGACATTCCGCTGATTCATCGCGACCCCTTCCGCCTGAACCCTGGAAGAGTTAAACCACGTAAGATTCTGGTGAATTTTCAAACATATACTTTGAAAGAAAAAATTTTGAACCTTGCTTAGAAAGCAAAAACACTCAAGGGCCCGACTTTCTGTGTGAAATTAGGTCAGACCTTTCAAAAGTAACATTAGATCGACAATGGGAATTGGGGCTGAGGATGGAAAAGCTCAGGGCAGTAGGGGCCGCGGTCCAGATGCGATTCCCCGCTTTCCTGCGTGTAATGTACACAATAAGATGTACAACTTTCGATCCCCATTTGAAGTGGATGAATTTTTAGGGAAGATGGGGGAGAGCCCAGGGGGGAGGTAATGGATCAGGCCAGGGGGATCTCTCTCTCTTTCTGTTTGTAAAGATATAGGGTAAAGGGTTGGGTTAGGGGGGTAGGAGTAATAAGCATCACTAAAGGAAAAATAAAATAAAAAAATATATATATATATAAACAAATAAAAAAAAATTTTTAAAGAAATTATCACTCAACATATATAATATTTTGCTTCCTGAAATTCAGGTCTGCTAGATGATTAAGGGATGGCTAGTGGAAGCAACGCTTCAGCCTTAAATAGAGGTTATAACTCGTAGAATAAATTTAAGACTCCATAGTTCATAGTATATCAGCTGTCGGCTATGAGTTGAATGTTTATGAGGTGTATGAGTTTTGCTAAATTAATCTTTTTGTTTTCTCCAGTAGTTTTCTTTTTTCCTTTTGCCTTTTGCAGGAGGGGGGTCCATAGAGAGTTGAGATTGGACTGGCAGTTTTTATTTTCATTAAAGCTACTAGTAGTTAATAGTTATAACTACAAAGAAAATCAGGGTGCAGTAGGGTAGAAGGGAGCAGGACGGAGGGGACTTAAACCTTGCCAAATATTCCGCAAGAGTTAGGAAGGAGGGGTTTTCAAGGGGAGGGTGGGGCACAGGGTATAGGGGGAAAAGCAAAAAAAAGTCCTCAGGAGTTAGATCTTTTCAGGGGTAGAAATTCAGTTAGTCTTAGAACTGTTCTAGCATTAGAGAACAGGTCTATCCTTGTTGGTAAAACCATTTGCATGGTAGTGCATAATAGGCAAGGGAGGAGGCAAAAAAAAGGGGTTTAAATAGAAGACATCCATTAAATTTCTATCCAGGAATGTCAATGGCATGCGTGTAAAAATCCGCAGATATAAAATTCTACAATATTTGAGAGATTCTCCTGCGCATGCCATCATCATCCAGGAGACACATTTACTTAAAGCAGAGGTTTGTGAGATTTTGAAGAGGCAGAGCTAGATAGCCACATTTCTTTGCACGGACCAAACCGCCAAATAAGAGGGATATTAATAATTTTTAAAAAAACAGTAAAAGTCCAAATGTTGGAATGTAAGGAAGATCAAAATGGGAGATGGCTAATTGCGAGAACTGTACTGGAGGGTATACCTTTAATGTTGGTGGGGTACTATGGGCCGAACCAAGACGATTCCTCCTACATGAAACTAATTCAGAACCATCTCATACTCTCTAAAGACTCAGTTATCTGGGTCGGCGATTTTAATATTGTCCTTAACCCTTTCTTAGATAAGTCATCTAAGTCTAGAGCACTCATCCCATCTAAATCCAGGTCAACTTTGCTGGATATCATGGAAAATCATGGCCTGGCGGATGTATGGAGGGAAAGGTCAGGTAATAAGTTGGGGGTTTCCTTTCAAAATTTTAAGTACAAACATAAATCAAGAATTGATTATGCCCTCTTCAGCTACACCCTAAAAAATGCCATAAAAGAGGTGGCGTACCTTCCCTCGCACATGTCAGATCATATGGCCATTGTATTCGATCTCCAAGGGGTCACCCATAAGAAAGAATCCTCCTGGTCTTTTGACCGTACGATCTTACTAGAAGAGGAGGAGATCAATTATTTACTATTAGAGGTAAAGATTTTCCTAGAATTAAACTTGGATACTGCAGATATTAGTATAGTATGGGATGCTTTGAAGGCGTTTCTCAGGGGCTGCATAACCAATAGAGCCACCCATAGAAGGAAAGTTTACAGACAGAAAATCCAAACCATTGAGCAGGGGTTGGCTAAAATAGATCAGCAGTTGGGTCCTAATATGGCGCCCCGGAGTTGGTAGAAAAACATGTCAATTTAAGAGGCCAGCTTGAAAATTTATTACAAGAAAGGTTAACCAAAATATGGGAGGCGAGCAAAATTTACCACTTCGAGTTTGGGGAAGCGGTGGGAAAAGTTTTTGCTTGGAAAGTCAAAGCAGAACAGGCGAGAAAGTACATTAAAGAGATTAAAAGAGAAGGAGAGTCCATCATTAGGACCTCGGATCGGGAAATAGGGACTGCGTTTCAAGAGTTTTTTCAAGAAATATATAAGGAAGAGGTTAGGGACGACCCAGAGGCCAGGGATAGGTGGCTGGACGATATTGCATTACCATCTTTGCAAATATCAGATAGGGTCCATTTAGAGAGGGAGATTTCAGAGGAGGAGGTGAGGAAAGCAATGGGTCATTTGAAGAATGGAAAGGCGGCGGGCCCGGACGGGCTACCCGGAGAAGTATATCGAGGGATATGCCCTGTTATTACATCAGCACTGATGACCCTCCTTAATGGTATTTTATTGAGGGGGAGAACCTTTTTGATTCTTGGAACGATGCCACGATTGTTCTCATTTTAAAGCCAGGTAAAAATCCTTCGGAGTGTTGATCCTATAGGCCGATTTCCCTTCTAAACAATGAGTACAACATTTTTACATCAATTTTGGCATCGAGATTGGAGGAGGTAATTGGCTCTATAATCCACCCAGACCAAAGGGGTTTTATAAGGGGATGCCAGCTGGCGGACCACACTCGAGACTTGGTAGGGGCGATGGACATCGCATCCACATTATCCCTTCCATTGGCTACTTTGACCTTAGACGCCACCAAGGCCTTTGATAAGGTCAACTTGCCCTAAATGGTGGAGGTGATGAGAAGGTTTGGGCTGGGGGAGATTTTCTGTCGGGTCATCGAGAAAATATTCAGGGCCCCTACGGCCAGATTGTTAGTCAATGGTACTTTAACGGATCCGATAAAAATCACCAGAGGCACCAGACAGGACTGTCTGCTCTCTCCGCTTTTATTTAATCTTTACATAGAGCCGTTTGCTCAAGTTTTCAGAGAGGAAGATGACATCCCCCCCTTTGTATTCAATGAGTGGGAGAAGCGGATAGCGTTTTATGCCGACAATATTCTGGTTTATACATCGGATCTGCAGAGAGCTTTCCCAAAGGTAATCAAAAAGGCAGAAGAATTTGGGCAAATCTCTGGCTATGATATTAATACTAGTAAAACAGAGATCATGTGTTGGAACGTCCCTAATGTACAGTTAACACTCACAACATCTATGAGATACCTGGGTATACGTATTACTCAAGAAATAGGAAATTTGGCACAAACCAACTTAGATCGTGTTGCCAAGGAATGTAGGAAACTCCTGAAATCTTGGGCATTTTTGCCACTTTCTATTTTTGGGAGAACAAACTTAATCAAAATGACCATTCTTCCAAAGTTCACTTTTATTTTTAATTCTATCCCCTTGACTTTTGAACGGAAAAAATTGGAAAAAAGTCAGCGAGAAATAAATTTGTTTATTTGGAACGGAAAAACAGCTAGACTGACTTGGAAGAAGTTGAGAAGGAGGAGGGAAAAGGGAGGGCTGGCACTTCCAGATCTGTTACATTATGCATGGGCATTTCAGCTGACTTACTCTAGGATGCTTCTTAAATCCCCCGCAACATCACCTAGGGGGCAATGTTTAGGGCTATGTTAGGGGGAGTGGATATCTCATCCGATGGATTTCTATTTAAGTTTGGAGACATGAAATACTACAAAAAGGTCGGATTAAAGACCTTGCAGTCCTTTATATCAAATTGGGTCCAGATCAAAAAGAAAGTTGGGTTACATTATTATTCTAATTTTGCCCCGGTGTGGGATTCTCCTGGGCTGCCAACTTGTATGCAGGATAGTTTAGCAATCCCGTTAAAGGAGGCTGGGATACTCAGATGGGGAGAATTGCTGGTAGACGGGAGGGTACTAGACTGGGAGGTGCTGAGGGATAAGGTGGGTATGGCCTTGTCTAGGTTCAAATATATACAGTTGGCTAGTTGGGCTCGAGCGGTAAACAATAAGGGTCTTCAACCGGGGAAATATTGCCAGTTCGAACAGCAGTTGGTTGAAAAACGAGTAGGGGGCAAAGAGGTGGCATTATGGTACTGGTGCATAGTGAAGGAGGCGGACGGGGAATTCGTCTTGCCAGAAAAGTTATGGGGGAATGAGCCAGCTGGCCTCCCAGTGTGAGGACCTAAGGATGAGATCTTTTTCTTTCCTCTATAAAATAGTAAAGCTAGCCTGGTTAAGATGTAACCATTTGTTCACCTTGCATCGGGCCTACTTTTCTCCTCTGAGGCTCTCTAAATTTCTTTCAGTGAAGAAATGTAACAAGTGTGATCTGGTGGCAGCTTCAGACATACACATGTTTATGGATTGCCCTGCCATCATGTTGTTTTGGGAAGAAGTAAAGGTTACCTTGGATTCAATTCTAAGTACTTCACTTAACATTACTCTCCCATTAATAATTTTTGGAATTGAGGAAATTCTAAGTGGGCAGGCAAAGTCATTTCTTTTCTATTCCATCATTCTTGCAAGGTGACAAATATTCAAATGTTGGGTGGAAGCTAAAGCTCCATCACACGCAGCCTGGCTAACGTCATTGTACGAAACATCAAAACCTGACTTGGCTAGATCATGCAGCAAAAGAAATCTGTCCTTTTGGGATTTGTTAATTAATTGGAGATAAGAAGACCGGGTTTTTTTTTGTTTTTTTTTCTTTCCCCCAGTCCGATGATTATGTCTAGTAGTCTCCAGAAGACTTTGGGAAGTGGCCTTTTTCGTAAGTAATCCCGGGTCTATCAGGTTGCACACCGCTGGCTGGAGCCTCTCTTTTTCTCACTCAGGAGGCCGGTCTCCCGCCTACCGTAAAAATCATGTCTGGAAGAGGTTATGAAGGAGGATAGATCGAGATTGTACCTTAAGACAGACACACGTGGCGGTTGGCGTTTCTTGTGTGGATGGAGGTCATGACAAATGAGGACACAAAAAAACTGAAGAAAAAAAAACAGATATAATAAAAATAACAGTGAAGAATTACTAAAGTAGCGGTGGACGGAGTACGTAATCAACGTTTTGCGCCTCAACACTACCTTTCAAATAAATATAGAAAAAATGTGGTTATTAATATATTACAAAAGCACAGCAGCAGATGACACACACTACCCGGAAAAAGAAAGCAACACATTTTCTACCTGAAATAAAGAAAGGTTTGCTTGTTGAACTTCAAGAAAAAGAAAAAAACGTGGACTTCGAAACGAGGCTGCACATGCGTAGAGAGTACAACTGCTACACAAAAAAAAGGAAAGTTTTACATACTATATTAGAAATGAAGGGGCATATTATCAACAAAAGGCGATACATTATAGCCGCTTTTATCGGCAGGAACCTGCAGATAAAGCTGCGGTAATGGGCTTGATAATAGGCCCTTGTAAATTCCCATAGCAGCCCAGGTTCTGATGTTAACCTGAGTTGCTATGGTTATTCACAAGGGCATATTATCAAGACCATTATCGCCGCTTTATAGGCAGATTCCTGCCGATAAAAGCGGCGATAATGTATCGCCTTTTGTTGATAATATGGCCCATTGCTCTTTTTTTTTACCAGTAAACTATCAAGAACCAGTGTTAAAATTATCGCCGTTTTATTGGCAGAAAACCGCTGATAAAACGGCGATAATGAGCTTGATAATACGGCCTTGTTATTTCCCATAGAAGCCCATGTTAACACCAGAACATGCGCTTCTATGGGAATTAACAAGGACATATTATAAAGCCCACCCTCCCAACATTAATAAAAACCTCCAGACAAAGCAGGTACCCGGAGCTGGAAGGTCATTTTACATCTTACTGCCCTAGAAATGTGGTGTTCCCCGCGACATGTACAGGGAGAGAGAGTGCTCAAAACATTTTTTCTTTTAAAAAGACTGAGGGGTGCCACACCTGAGACTGCGAGGAGTAAGACCGTAACCTCCCCGCATACTTAAAAATAAAACCAGAGGAGTACCGTTCCCCAGTGGTAGGGGCACCTTACAAACCCCCATTTTGCAAAACAAATTAACCCCCTAATTTGCCCCACAGGACCTAATGAATAAAACTGACTTCCAGGTTTTTTTTCACCTTTTCCACCGCGTACAAGTACTGCACGAGTACTCCACTATTTTTTATTTAAAAAAAAATAAAAATTGAGCCTCAACATCCATGTACGACCCCATGAGCAAGCCTAGAGGTTCAGAATGTTTCTAGCCTGCCCCTTCCCTTATTTCTCAACTTTGTTTTACTGTTTTGTTGTGACTCTGTTCTACCGACGCACAAGATAGCCGCCATGGTTTTGAGTGTTGACAGACAGTTCACAGCCAATCAGCATGCTGCTCGCGCTCGTAATTGAATGGATTTCCGTACGCGTGCTGCACTCCGTCTCTAGATATTGCTATGATTTTACTTGTACTTTTCTCAGAAACTACTGAACGGATTTACACCATTTAACAAAAAGCGCAATCTGGTAACCAATGTCTGCCTCGCTGCCAAATTTCGTGTAATTCCGTTCAGCCGTTCGGGCTGTAGCCCTGGCTAAAGGTCCCTATGAAAAATTGCATGGGGAAAACACGTTTAGGGACCCCCCTTTTTTCTCGGCCCCCGCTTGATGAATCACCCTCAAACTTTCAGGGAAGGAGGGGAACAAAGCAGGCCATTTTCTTGAAGAAATTCCCGAAGATCCGTCCACTGGCGCCAAAGTTATTCCAAATAGAATGTTGTGGATTTCCTATGAAAACTAGGTCCTAACTATAACTACCTACTGGCGACCGCCAGTAGGTAATACATTTAAAAATTATCATTTACAAACGCTCTGAAATTCCCTAAAAATCCATAGGTTTCAGTCATGTTACAGTTAGGAATTAGCATTTGAAAAACCTTGCAAATTCACTGAAAAAACCATAGGTGTCAGCCACGTTATAGTTAGGAATTAGCATTAAAAAAAAACTTTGAAATTCACTGAAAAAAACATAGGTTTCACACATGTTATAGTTAGCTGGGCATTTCACTCATACAAAACCATTGAAATTACCTCGTTATAGTAAGCTCAGCTAACTATAACTCATGCGCCCGCAATCCACTGCTGATGACGTCACATATTACATCACTCATGACATGGTCAGTGACATCACTCATGACATCACTGATGACATCTCAAAGGACATCACTGATTACATCATTTTTGTGAAAGAGTGGCAGACCTCGTCTCAGCGTAATATACCCTTTGATACACACCTTCAAAAATAGAAACTAAAATTTTCAAAAAAATGGAGATACCAATACCAGTTAGAAGAACCTATTCGGTAATTCCAACATCTACATACACATCCACTCATTCACCAACAGTTCTATATAGTCACTCATATGTACTCATACACCTATACATCCTGTTACACACCGATACTCATCCATAGAGTTACTCACACACATGCAAATAAACTATAAAAACATCCATTTACTTGCATATACACCTATACACACACCACTACACTTACTTCTATAGAAACGTACACATACTTACTTTCTTAAACAATCACTTACAGAAACACATACTTATTTATACAGGAACTCTTCCAATCTGTCACTCTCACATATACTCACTTATATATATATTCACTGAAAAAACCATAGGTTATAGACCATATATAGTTAGGAATTCGCATTTACAAAACGTTATTTTACTCACACAAAACCATTGAAATTTGCATATATAGTTAGTTGCACTAACTATATATCGCGCACCCGCAATCCACTGCTGATCATGTCACATATTACATCATTCATGACATGGTCAGTGACATCACTGATGACATCACTGATGACATCTCAAATGACATCACTGATGACATCACTGATGACATCAATGATGACATCTCAAATGACATCACTGATGGCATCTCAAATGACATCACTGATGGCATCACTGATGACATCTCATTTGACATTACTGATCACATCACTGATGACATCATTCATGTGATAATACGATGAACCTCTTCAGACTCTAATATAACCTTAGATACACTCAGTGTAAACAGACACTCACAGACTGTCACTCATCCATGGAGTTACTCACACACCTAGTCAGTCATGCAAAGAATAAATCACACCTCCATTTCCTCAACTACACAGTTATACACACCTTACTTATTCAAACATATACTAACACATATTTACTCTCTTATACAATCCCTGATACAAGTTCACAATGATCCATACAGCCACTCACACATTAACTGGCTCTTATGCACAGTTATTTATATATGTCAACTCTCACATGTACTGTGTTTTACATATGTACTTACTTTGACATTAGCACTGAGATATCCATTCACTCACCAATACACTCATGCACACAGTCAACCGCCCATACAGCTGTTTCCACATGCACTTTTGAACCCATACATCTAGTGAATCAACTGCTCACACATCTATGCACAGAGTCATACACCTCCCAGCCACCCACACACACACTCAGTCTCCCATACAAATACTTGGGCAACCAATCAATAACCCATATAGTTACTCATATAGCTACTGATCAACACATGCAGCAGTCTACAGAACAACAGACATAATGATGCACAAATTAAGACAGTTTAGTCACTAACCCATGCACTCAGTGAGACACATTTAATCACTCACTCATACAGTCAGTCATGCACCTACTAAATCCTTCATCCAGACACTTATACATCCACTCATTCTTCAACATGTAAGACATATTTTAACTTTACAGAAACATACAGTCACTGGATGTTGTCATCAGTGATGTCATCAGTGATTTCATTTGAGATGTCATCAGTGATGTCATCAGTGATGTCACTGACCATGTCATGAATGATGTAATATGTGACATGATCAGCAGTGGATTGCGGGTGCGCGATATATAGTTAGTGCAACTAACTATATATGCGAATTTCAATGGTTTTGTGTGAGTAAAATAAGGTTTTGTAAATGCTAATTCCTAACTATATATGGTCTATAACCTATGGTTTTTTCAGTGAATTTTCAAGGTTTTGTAAATGCTAATTCCTAACTATATATGGTCTATAACCTATGGTTTTTTCAGTGAATTTCAATGTTTTTTTAATAGCAAATATCAAAAGCTGTAAAATGTATTATTCTTTTAAAGGAAAAATATATTTTATATAATAATAATAATAATAATCTTTATTCGGTTTTTACAGTTTGAAAAAGCCATAAAAGATAACATAGTTATAAAAACATTCAGTTAATTTAAAAAGGGATTACAATTAAATTTTAAACTCAAAAAAGTTATTTTTACCAATTTGTTACGAAAAGCGAAAAATAGTAAATTACAGTTACAGGTTATTTCTGTGTCTCATGATACATTTTAAAAAGTTTAGTACATGATATACCGTGCATTCTGAGTCCAGAAATTGGAGTGATAACATCACTGGGCGGCATTGTCTATGATCCCATTTTTTTAATAAGGGAATAAGCCATGTCTTTCGTTGTGGATGATAGAACTTACAGAAAAGTACTGTATGGATGGTGGACTGTTGGGAATGATCGTCACAGGGGCACAGGACCATTTGGGTACTCCAATTGTTCTTTTCGGGAAAGGTCACCAGTCTGAGAAATAGGTTCAATCTGAACCTTGTTAGGAGCATCTTTTCGTAGGTGGAAATCTCCAGTGTAAGATATGGCTGAATTTTCAGAGTCTGCTGAATAATGATTGCATGCGTAACGGATTTTTTTGTGGCCAAAGTTGATAGTCTCAAGGAGTCCAAGTGGCTCAGTGCTATTTGTTTTAGTTCTTTTTTAGAGATTTCCTTCATTAGTTCTGGGTTGTAATAATATTTCTCGATCCCTAGATCATAGAGGAAATTTCTAATGTAGGAGAGCCAAGGTATTTTTTTTGCGTGGTCCAACTCCATGATATCTCGTAGAATGTTTTTAGTCAGATTGTTTTCTTCGGATAACCAGACTCTTCTCCAAAGCATTAGAGGTTGGATTTTGATCAAATCTTCAATAAATGGGATTCCCAATTCTATATGCGAGGCATAGATGGAGGTGCCTCGTGGTATTGATAGAAGGAATCTCGTGAAGATGTTTTCCTCTTTTTGAATGGGGCCGGTGTTTATATGCCCCCAGATCCCAGCACCGTATAATGCTGTGGATTGGCACTTCGCAGCATATATTTGTAGCAGTTCCACTGGAGGTTTTTTCCCTAGTCTATTTGAAAATTTCATTAGTGCCATAATCGCTCTTTTAAAAAGATGTCTCCTAGCCTCTACCGCCGCTTTCCAATTTAGGGCATCATCTATCATGATACCCAAGTAGGGGTATTGCGAGGTTCTTTCAATTTTTTGTTCTTTCAGAAAGATGGTCTTTACAGGTTTTTTTGTGCCACCGACCACCATAACAAAGGTTTTTTTAACATTTATATGCAGGTCCAAGGCAGCCATAAAATCTGCATATTTGGTTAGTGATTTCTGTAGTTCATTTGGAGTTCGGGCTAAAATGACAGCGTCATCCGCGTAGAGCAGGGCGGGGATCAGGCGGTCTTTTACTTTTGGGAGGTCTCTTCCCCCCTTCAGCATACACTCTTTGAGGCCATTGGTGTATAGTGAAAAGAGAAAGGGGGCGAGGACACAGCCTTGCCTCACTCCCCGCTCTACCCCAAATGGTGCCGTCAGTTCTCCTCTTGTCCCGAACCTCACTCTCGCTGTGGCCCCGCTGTAGAGTTCCCTTAGAAAATCCAAGAGAGGAGGGTCTACCCCATCTTGCTCAGCAACGACCAGAGCTTGGTATGTGAGACGCAGTCGAATGCGGAGGACAAATCCACATATGTCATGAAAATAGTACCTGTTTTTGCAAGGGTATACTTGGATGTAAGCAAGGAAAGATTTAATGCTTGCTCAATAGTTCCAAAGCCCTCCTTGAAGCCGAACTGTAGGTCAGAGAGGATGTTTTCGTCAGCTACCCACTGTTGCAACTTGCCAAGGAGGACTCTGCCAACCACTTTACCCAGAGAATCAAGAAGGGAGATTGGACGGTAGCACTTGACATCTTGCCTGTCCCCCTTCTTAAAAATGGGGACCATTATTGATGATGACCATGAGTCTAGCAATCCGAGTTCCATAGTTGCAATACAAACTCTCGTGATTATTGGGGTCCAAAGGTCGGGAAGAAATTTAAATAAATCGACAGGGACCCCGTCAGGACCGGGGGCTTTTCCGGGCCTAATTAAGGATAACGCTTTTTCAAAATCTTGTAGGTCAACTTCCAGGGGGATAGGGAAGGTGACTGGGTTGTATGTAGACTGGTACGGATCGCTATTAGGTGTGGATTGAAAAATTTTCGAGAAATGACTCATCCATGTGGCCTCGTCTATGGCCACATCTATTTTTGGTCCACTGGAATCAGTTAAAGAGGGGGATTTGACTATTTTCCAGAAAGCCTGGGAGTCCTTCGAGAGTGCGCTCTCGTGCAAGGCCTTCCACAGGGATGTTTTTAGTTCTTTTTTTCTCGTCTTTCTGGCAATAGTATATTCTCTTCTGAGGCCTTGGATCTTTATTACATCTCTGTTAGATTCTCCAAGAGCTTTCCTCAAGTTAGTCTGTGCTTTCGTACAATCTCGATTAAACCAACCTGTGGTCTTTTTCTTATTTTGGTTGGAAGTTCTGGTCAACAGGTTTTTGACATGTTCTATGATGGTATTGAAGTTTTCCAGAATTTGATTCGCCTCCGCTTGGGGATCAAGACAAATCGAAATATTTTTATAGGCAAGAGTAACTAGTCTCTTCGTAAGGATGTTTGGGTCCACTTTTTCCCATTTGATTGTGAAGCCATTGGTCTTATTCAGCTCGAGCCTATTCTGTGATAAAGTGTTGGCTATAGTTACCATCAAAGAATTCGAGTGATGTAATTGGAGACTTAGACTTAGAGCGGAGTGGTCACTGAGACAGTTTTCCAAGATTTTAAAGGTTTCGATTTGCGGTATTAGGGCTTCTGTAACTAATATATAATCCACGGTGGTCTCGTGGCCCCTTCCTCTATATGTGGGCTCTAGTTTATTGGTTGTTTGTTGTGTTGGATTCAAAATTTGCAGGTCCAAGTCTGAGAGTATTTTGTTCATAGCAGACCCCACTCCTGAGTGGGCGAAGTGAATTAAAGGAATGTCAGACTCGTCTACTATTCCACAGGTATCAATATTGGGGCAAGGATGCAGATTAAAGTCGCCACCCCAAATTACGTGAGCAATGTCCACTTTCTGTTTGAAGTGAGTGTGTTCGGTTATTTTGTCTTGAATTTGGTCAAGAACGCTCACAAAATTATCAGAATCCAAGTTGTTATATGTGTTTACTATTGAGATACGAGTTTTTTTCCCTACAGAGAAAGTGAGGATCTGAAAGTTCGGAAGGAGGTCTGTCTTGATGATCTTTATGTCTACAATTGTATTAGCCATGTAGATTACCAGACCCCACTTAGGTCTACCTGAGGTGCTGGGAAGGGCGGGAGAGGTAAATGTTCTGTATCCCACTAGATGGAGGGCAGCCATTGCCCAGGTTTCTTGAATAGAAATGATTTGATAGTCCTTCAAGAAAACCGCTGCCGAGCCATCCTCAATCTTGTTTCGGAGGCCGGCCACGTTCCAGAAGACCATGGAAAGCTGGGTGGGTTCGTGTTCTTGTGCAACGTTGTACTTGTGTGATATAGATAGGGTAGGCGCTGGAATTGGGTGTGAAAATGCTACTGTAGTTAATGAGGGCTCTGGTGATTTAGTTGTTTGTCAATCGACCATTTCCAGGCCACTGAACCTGTTCGTGGTCGGGAAGCCTAGCCAGTGTTGCCCATTACTGGTGTCTTCATAGTTAGAGCCAAAAGGTTGGTGAGGTGGTCTCTCCCATTGCTCCCAGTTTCCAAATCTGTTTTGAGGGCACACGATCTGCCATGGGACTTCTCTCTGCTGATAGCTCAGATTAGATGGATACCGAGAGTTAATAGGTTCAGTAAGTCGCATTACAGGATTGGTGGCGGCAGTTTCTAGCTCCCATGGTTGCGGAATTGACTTCCTCCATATGTTGTCAAAGTTACGTTGGTAATTGTTATTATTGAACCTTTTCGGGTAAAAGTAAGACAAGGGTCTTGTTACAATCCCCCCAGAGGAGTTGTTACGTTCCCAGGAGCATATATAATCAGCTATGCTGGGATCCTCAAACGTAATGACTATGCAGTCTCCTCAAATTGTTTTTTTCCTGTAACCTACCCACGAGGTCCGGGATACTGAAGCTATTTTACTTTTCCAAGGTGGCGGGACGGGACGATTTGTATTCAACCAATACTGGACCTTGTTCTTTAATGACCAGTTGGGTTCAGTCCCCTCACCTGTAAGTTCGGGGACCCCCGTCATAACTACCACGTATGGGGTGGCCTCAGGTGGTAAATTTAGGGTGGGTACTTGTTCGGTTGTCCCTCTCGGGACATTTTTTGTTTGCGGTGGTTTAGTGTTTGTTGTTACGGGTGTTTTGGGAGCGGGTGTTTTAGGAGCGGGAGTTTTTGTGGAAGTAGAGTTTGCAGTTGGTATTGATTGGGAACTAGCTTGTGGGGGGATAACCAGGGGCGTGGGAGTTGACTTTTGTGGAATGGTGGTGTTTGTTGGGAGGATTAATGTGGTTTGCTTTTTGGACTGTGGGGGAGGTACAGTTGCAGTTTTCTTAGAAACAAGGTGTATGGGTTCTGGATTTGAAGGGAGCTTGGTATGAGGTTGTGGGGATATGGATTTTAGAGAGCCAATAATTTTTGTTAGCTGCCTCTCTATATTACTAAGTCTTGTTTCTAGTGGGCGTATATGGGAATTTAAAAGGAAAGCTATCTCTGTGATTAGTCTTGTTGATTCTCTTTGTCTTCCTGCGTTTTGTGAGGTTAGCGAATCTGGCATTAAGGCATCACAGAGATCACGCGGTACATGGTGAATTGTTACCACGTTATTATTTGGGGGGGCGGGGTGGTTGGAAATCACTGAAACGTTTGTATCAGTGACCGATATTGGATGTTTGGATGTTATGGAGTTTGTAGTATGATCTAATTTACTCTTTGCGTTCCGTTTTTTTACGGCCCCCTCCCGCTTGCCTCTCATTTGTCTGGTTTCTTCAGGTGTGGGGTCGGGAAAGATATCAGGGGTATTCTCAAGATCGGTTTCTGAGAGGGTTACAGATAATTGGGATGCTGACAAATCGACATTATTGGGTAGGCTAAGTCTGTTTGTGGTCACTACCATTTGCGTTGAGGCTGGCTGTATTTCTGGAGTTTTTGCTGTTGCAAGTAATCCCATTGCAATTGCCAGTTCAGTGGAAACTCTACCCTCGATTAAGCTTATACTCTGGTCGATGAAAGTATTTGCTTTGGCCAGAAAGTCGTCCATTGGACCTAGTAGTTGGTCACCTATACCATTCTTTTTTGATTTTTTCTGCCTGGTGGATCTCGTGTTCATTTTGCAATGAGTATTCACCTGGGAAGGGTACTAGATTGACCAATTGAAGAGGAAGTCAAGATGTTTAGAAATGCCTGTATTGGGGAGGCCGGGGTATGGTTGTTAGAGGGGTGGGCCGGACCGGACTCTCCCGTACTCGAACGGCCTCAAACGGCCCTGTCTTTGCCCAGTCTTAGCCCGGGCTACGTCCCGCGCTGCGGGAGTGCGTTGGTGTTTTGTAGGTGGCGGTTTGGGTGAGGGGCAGGCCAGCAGGGAGAGCGGACCGGAAGCTCTTCCTTGGTCTCGCAGGGACTTCTGGGAAATGAAGTCCCTGCACGCTCGCAGCCCCGCTGGTGCCTCGCGCCCCTTACCGCCTTTCCGCCGAGGACCTCTCGTGTACACCCACAAAGTCGCCGGGACAGAGGCTCACCAGCGAAGCGGCACCCGCGGAGCGGGTGCGGCGAGTCGTCAGCTGGGAGCCTCGTATGCCGATGCCAAAGTGCGCTGTGCAGTTGAAAGCCTCTCTCACGGATCCTTGGACCTTTTTCCACAAGTAAGTGTCCCACAAGACAAGGGTTGCCGGTGCACTTTTGAAGTCTTTAGATGGGCGGGGGCGGGCCAGCAGGGAGAGCGGACCGGAAGCTCTTCCTTGGTCTCGCAGGGACTTCTGGGAAATGAAGTCCCTGCACGCTCGCAGCCCCGCTGGTGCCTCGCGCCCCTTACCGCCTTTCCGCCGAGGACCTCTCGTGTACACCCACAAAGTTGCCGGGACAGGGGCTCACCAGCGAAGCGGCACCCGCGGAGCGGGTGTGGCGAGTCGTCAGCTGGGAGCCTCGTATGCCGATGCCAAAGTGCGCTGTGCAGTTGAAAGCCTCTCTCACGGATCCTTGGACCTTTTTCCACAAGTAAATGTCCCACAAGACAAGGGTTGCCGGTGCACTTTTGAAGTCTTTAGATGGGCGGGCCAGCAGGGAGAGCGGACAGGAAGCTCTTCCTTGGTCTCGCAGGGACTTCTGGGAAATGAAGTCCCTGCATGCTCGCAGCCCCGCTGGTGCCTCGCGCCCCTTACCGCCTTTCCGCCGAGGACCTCTCGTGTACACCCACAAAGTCGCCGGGACAGGGGCTCACCAGCGAAGCGGCACCCGCGGAGCGGGTGCGGCGAGTCGTCAGCTGGGAGCCTCGTATGCCGATGCCAAAGTGCGCTGTGCAGTTGAAAGCTTCTCTCACGGATCCTTGGACCTTTTTCCACAAGTAAAGTATATTTTATATGTATTTAATATAATTTTTTTATGTATATACATTTTTTGAGGGAACAAATTTATCAACTATCATGCTGAAGAAGAGTGTGGGGAAAGAAAAACAAAGAGGAGGACTAAGAGGAAAGAACAATCAGTTCAAAAATACAATTGCTTTAAAGCATGAAGTGCTTTTCCACACATTTACATTTAAATAACTCATATTAGAACATACAAAATATCTACAGAGGAGACGGTGTACATTGAATTTTAGACTCTTCATTGGTACCTACATGTTGGTACTTACATCACCCACACAACACAACAGCTCTTTTCAGAGCTACCCTACCTCAAAGCATTCTAAAATATTATTTTACTATTTCCCTTGGTTTTCCCCTTGTTACGCTTTCTGGAACGCTACCCAGTGCGCGGACCGGGCGCTAACCGTGCGAAAATTTGAAAAAAAGGTTTGTTTTTTTACATATATGGGCCTCCTCAGCCACCCTCAGAAAACCTAGGGGGTCAGGATATGTCTCCCGTGCCCCCCTTATACCCATTCCCAACATTGTTTATCCTCCATCTTGTGACTAAATTCGTCCGAAACACAAGATGGTGGACTCCCGTTACGCTACCGGTGACCTACCCGGTTCGCGTACCGGGTAGCACTTACACCGCGAAAAATCGAAAAAAAATGTATTTTATTTTTTTGCCCCGCGGGGCCCTTTAATAGCCCCCACATCAATCCTAGGGGGTCAGGAGGGGTCTACCTTGCCCCTTTCATTCATTTCCCCCTTCGTTTATTTCCACCTCTTGTCTCTCGATCCTACTGAGAGACAAGATGGCGGCCGCTCCGGACTGTTTAGAATCTTGAGAGTCACCGGAGAGCCAATCCGCTTCTCCTCGCGAAGTTCCGTTACGCGTCTGGTACGCGAACCGGGGCGCTAACAGGGACGCTGTCACAGATATATATATTTTTTTGAAAGTTAGTTTCTCAAAATCCACTGGAGCACATATCTTGAGACCTAGCAAAGGCACATCGGGCAAACAGTCTCTACAATTTTGCCAGGTTTCATAGAAATCCATTCAGCCGTTCGAGCTAAAAGTGAGTCTAACCGCCCTATGGAAAACTCAATGTTAAAAACACGTTTTGGAACCCCCCTTTTTTCTCATCCCCCGCTTGACGAAACCCCCCCAAACTTTCAGGGGACGCTCAGAAACAAAATGTGCCATTTTCCTGTAAATTTCAGCCAATTCCGTCCATCAACGCCAAAGTTATTCAACATAGAATTTTCAGAAATCCCTATTCAAAAAATTCCTAACTATATATACGTACTGGCGACCGCCAGTAGGTAATATGTATATATATATATATATATATATATATATATATATATATATATATATATATATATATATATATATATATATATATAACATTTGTATGGCAAAATGAAACCCCTCATTTTGTTCCTTTGCAAATTAAATGTTTGAAGTGTTAACACTTTATTCCAATCAAGATGACTTCAGGTGTGCCATACTTTTGTCATAAGTAAGACTGTTAGCGCTCTAGTTGTTTTTAGAACACTCTGGGACATTCTGTCACTGGGCTATAGTTGGGCTACATCTGGCTGATATTTGGGCTACATTTGTTTATTTTGTCTATGGTGGCCATCTTTGGCCTACATTGGGCTACATTGGGCTGCATTTGGGCTCTAACATATATATAGCCCAATGTAGCCCAATATATATTTTTCAAAGTTAATTTTCGTAAAAACCACTGGAGCATATATCTTGAGACATAGCAAAGGCACATCGGGCTACCAGTCCCTACAATTTTGCCAAGTTTTGTGGAAATCCATTCAGCCGTTCGAGCTAAAAGTGAGTCCAACCGCCCTATGGAAAACTCAATGTTAAAAACACGTTTTGGGACCCCCCTTTTTTCTCTGCCCCTGCTTGACGAAACCCCCCCAAACTTTCAGGGGACGCTCAGAAACAAAATGTGCCATTTTCCTGAAAATGTCAGCCAATTCCGTCCATCAATGCCAAAGTTATTCAACATAGAATTTTCAGAAATCCCTATTCAAAAAAATCCTAACTATATATACCTACTGGCGACCGCCAGTAGGTAATATCAATACTGACATATACTAGTTTAAAATATATGTAGTTACTCATAAAGATACTATTGTGACAGTCATTCACTCACTAACACAGCCATACACACACGCATCCACCCATACAGTCCTGCACACATGCTGTCTTCAAAAAACATGCAGTGAGTCACTCATTCATGCATCTATGCGCTAAGTAATACCCCCATCACACCATACAGACACTCATACTGATACTAAAAAAAACAACTAATTACCCATATACACACTCATGTAGCTACTCACCAACCCATGCAGCCACCTATACACAAAGTGAGACACTGATACAGATATTTAAATATTTACACATTACTCGCTAATACGTGTATTCACTAAGATACACTTAATAAGCAGCCACGGCCCATGGAGGAAGTTACAGTGGGGCAGGAAGGCGGAGGGAGGGGCAGGGTGGGGGTGCTAAAAACCGGAACATGGATAATTGCAGGTAAGTTAACAATTTAATTCATAAAACGAATTTCGTAGCGCGCACTGCATCACATTTTGCGATGCAGGGCATGCTACGAAATTCATTTTATCTATTAAATTGTTTACTTACCTCCAAATATCCATATTCCGGTTTTTAGCACCCCTCCACCCTGCCCCTCCTCCGCCCCGCCTTCCTGCTCCATCGTAGCTCCTTCCATGGGCTGCGGCTGTTAATAAGTCAGTTATACAATACATTTTACAAAAAAAACATCCATTTGGACACTTATTTGCCCATTTATTCTTCCATCGACCTTTAGATATACATATATAAAAAATATTTATTTTTCAGAAAGGCACACATTCACTGGATGATGTCATCAGTGATGTCATTTGAGATGTCATCAGTGATGTCATCAGTGATGTCACTGACCATGTCATGAGTGATATAATATGTGACGTCATCAGCAGCGGATTGCAGGCGCTCGAGTGAGCTGTTATAGTTAGCTGAACTAACTATAACGGGGGAATTTCAATCGTTTTGTATGAGTGAAATGTCCAGCTAACTGTAATAGGTGTCAAACCTATGTTTTTTCTGTGAATATATATATATATATATATATATATATATATTACCTACTGGCGGTCGCCAGTAGGTATATATAGTTAGGACCTAGTTCCCATAGGAAATCCGCAACATTCTATTGGGAATAACTTTGGCGCCAGTTGATCAATCTATGTGAATTTCTCAAAGAAGATGGCGCGTTACGCTCTGCTCCTTCCCTGAAGGTTTCGGGGGGATTTGTGAAGCGGGGGCCGAGAAAAAAGGGGGTCCCAAAACGTGTTTTCCCCATGCAATTTTCCATAGGACCTTTAGACACGGCTACAGCCCGAACGGCTGAACGGAATTACAAGAAATTTGGCAAAATGGTAGAGTCTGATTCGCAGATCACGCTTTTGCTTAAATGGTGTAAATCCCTCCAGTAGTTGCTGAGAAAATTCAAGTTGAAATCAATTATATATCTATAAGAGCGCACAGTGCGAGCACCGTGCGCGCACCGTGCGAGCACCCCGCGATTTTTCAAAAAAAATAAACTTTTAGGGGCCTTGGGGGTCCTTGTGGGACCCCCTGAGTGGCCTAGAGGGTCAGGGTGCTTCTACCCTGCCCCCTTTTTGAGTTCTACACATTTGTTTTCCTGCTTTCCTGTGCCTTAGTCTACTGAGGCACAAGATGGCTGCCAACTGTTTCCGTTTTGGAGTGTTGATAGACAGTAGCAGCCAATCAGCATGCCTTCCAGAGAAAGTTGCATGCTCATTGGCTGTCAACACTACAAACCAGGAAGTGTTGGCATCCATCTTGTGCCAGGTAGACCGAGGCACAAAAGAAAGAGAGCTCACAGCCCACACAGCTCTCACAGCCCACACAGCTCTCACAGCCAACAAGCTCTCACAGCCCACACAGCCCTCACAGCCCACACAGCCCACACAGCCCTCACAGCCCTCACAGCCCACACAGCTCTCACAGCCAACACAGCCCATACAGTTCTCACAGCCCACACAGCTCTCCGAGCCCACACAGCTCTCACAGCCCACATGGCTCACACTCTCACAGCCCAAACAGCTCTCACAGCTCTCACAACCCACAGAGACCTCACAGCCCACACAGTCCTCACAGCCCACACAGCTCTCACATCCCACACAGCTCTCACAGCCCACACAGCTCTCACAGCCCACATAGCCCTGACAGCCCACACAGTCCACACAGCCCTCACAGCCCTCACAGCACACACAGCTCTCACAGCCAGTTCTCACAGCCCCACAGGTCTCACAGCCCACACAGCTCCCACAGGCCTCACAGCCCACACAGCCCTCACAGCCCACACAGCTCTCACAGCCTTCACAGCCCACACAGCCCACACTCTCACAGCCCAAACAGCTCTCATAGCCCACACAGCTCTCACAGCCCAAACAGCTCTCACAGCCCACACAGCTCTCACAGCCCACACAGCTCCCACAGCCCACACAGCTCTGGAAAAGATAATACCAGCAGAGAACAAGCACTGGCAAAGACAATAACGGCAGCAAACAAACACTGGCAAAGACAATAACGGCAGAAAAAAAAAGGCAAAGACAATAACGGCAGCAAAAAAAAAACACGGACAAAGGCAATACCAGCAGCGAACCAACACTGGCAAAGATAATACAATCAGGGGGGCAGGGGCACAAAAAACGGCACAATCAGGGGACAGAAGGCCCGACAAACGGCACAATCAGTGGGCAGAAGGCAAGAAAAAACGGCACAATTAGTGGGCAGAAGGCAACAAATACGGCATAATCAGGGAGCAGAAGGCAAAAAATACAGCACAATTAGGGTGCAGAAGGCAAGAAATATGGCACAATCAGGGTGCATGAGGCAGGAAATACGGCATAATCAGGGGGGCAGAAGCCAAGAAATACGGCACAATCAGGGGGGCAGAAGGCAAGAAATACGGCCCGATCAGAGAGCATCTTGCTCCGGTCCAAAAATCGGATCTCTAGGGCTGCTCAGGTGGTCCCACAAGGATATTAACATATTTAAACGTTATCCGCCAATAGAATTTGCATTTTCAAAACCTTGCAAATTCACTGAAAAAACCACAGGTTTCAGGCCTTATTCAGGTAGGAATTGGCATTTAAAAAACCTTTGAAATTCACTGAAAAAACCATAGGTTTTAGGCTTTATATAGTTAGGAATTAACATATAAAAAACTATTGAAATTCATTGAAAAAAACATAGGTTTTAGGCCTTATATAGTTAGGAATTAGCATTTAAAAAACCTTGAAAATTCACTGAAAAAAACATAGGTTTCAGGCCCTATATAGTTAGGAATTAACATATAAAAAAACACTGAAATTGCTCCTATATAGTTAGTTGAACTAACTATATATTTCGCGCATTCGCAATCCACTGCTGATGATGTCACATATTACATCATTCATGACATGGTCAGTGACATCACTGATGACATCACTGATGACATCTCAAATGACATCACTGATGACATCACTGATGACGTCATCCAGTGTCTGTGTGTTTTTGTAAAGTTTAAATATGTTTTACATATTGAAGAATAAGTGGATGTATAAGAGTATGGATGAAGGATTTGATTGTATAAGTGAGTAAGTATGTGTTAGTATATCTGTGAAAATGTAAGCTGTTCTGTGTTTAACTGTATAGATGAAGAAATCAAAGTGTGATTGATTCTTTACAGGACTGACTAGGTGTGTGAGTAACTCCATGGATGAGTGGCAGTGTGTGAGTGTCTGCATAGGTGTATGAGTGCATATGATAGTGTTGTAATGATGAGTGACTGTATGTGCGAGTGATTGTATGGCTGAATGAGTGAATCTGTGTGTAGACGTAGGAATCAGTGAGTGCGTATGTAGTAACTGGTATTCGTGTGTCAATGGTTTCAAAAATGATACTCTGTATTTAACACTTGGTGTAACAGAGGTTATATTAGAGTGTAAGGAGGAGCATTGTATTATCACATGAAGTATATCATCAGTGGTGTGATCATTGATGTCAAATTAGATGTCATCAGTGATGTCATCAGCGATGTCATTTGAGATGTCATCAGTGATGTCATCAGTGATGTCACTGACCATGTCATGAATGATGTAATATGTGACATCATCATCAGTGGATTGCGAATGCGTGAAATATATAGTTAGTTCAACTAATTCCTAACTATATAGGGCCTGAAACCTATGGTTTTTTCAGTGAATTTTCAAGGTTTTTTAAATGCTAATTCCTAACTATATAAGGACTAAAACCTATGGTTTTTTCCAGTGAATTTCAATAGTTTTGTATATGTTAATTCCTAACTATATAAAGCCTAAAACCTATGGTTTTTTCAGTGAATATATATATATATATATATATATATATATATATATATATATATATATATATATATATATATATATATATATATATATATATATATATATATATATATATTCACTGATAAAACCATAGGTTTCACACCAGTTATAGTTAGCTGAACATTTTACTCATACATGTCATCATACATGTCATTAGTGATGTCACTGACCATGTCATGAATGATGTAATATGTGACATCATCAGCAGTGGATTGCGGGCGCGCGAGTTATAGTGAGTCCAACTAACTATAACGTGGGAATTTCAATGGTTTTGTATGAGTAAAATGTTCAGCTAACTATAACTGGTGTGAAACCTATGTTTTTTTCAGTGAATTTCAAAGGTTTTTTAAATGCTAATCCCTAACTATAAAGAGTGTTAAACCTATGTTTTTTTCAGTGAATTTCAAAGGTTTTTTAAAAGCTAATTCCTTACTATAACGAGTTTGTAACCTACGTTTTTTAAAGTGAATTATTAAGTTTACCACTGGAGCAATTTTAAACAAATATGGAAAAGGCCCTACTACGTACCAGTCCCTACCATTTTGCCAAGTTTGGTGTAATTCCGTTCAGCCGTTCGGGCTGTAGCCGTGTCTAAATGTCCTATGGAAAATTGCATGGGGAAAACACATTTGAAAGTATTGAAATTTAGAACCAATTAAAATGTTACTTTGGTTTTGAATTTGTGTGTAATGAAGTTTGATTGGTTATGTACATGAATATATATGAAAAATGAGAGGGAAACACGGCCATTTTGTGATACTACTGTCTGAGGTACATTTGTGAGGAATTTTTGGTGTTCAATTTCTGGTGTTTGATTTACACAGTATAACTCTTCTCCTACTTTCAAAAAGGTGAGTTGTTAATTTGTAAGGGGAACTAAGTTGTACATTTTAAGATAATTTGAAAAATGTTTTCTGTTAGTTACTTACAGTCCTTATGTTATAATTATGGATTAAGATAGATAGATAAATACTTGATAAATCTATTATGTATTACTAAGAATTATAAATGAAAGTGATTACTTTTTTCTGCAATTTACAGCAAGAAATTTCAAAATAAAATGGATCAGAATGAAGAGACCATGGAAATTTCTTTTGAATTTTCCACTACATTTATTGAAATTCTAAATGTCCCGGATGTTGACATCACCAAGAATGAAATATCTTCACAAGGAGGAGATGACATGAATGATTTTTTGGATCAGTCTCTTGACGGCGAATTTATTGAATGTTTGGAGACCATAGAGTTCCAACAATCATCATTGCAGACTATTCAGGAGATTCCTGATGATATGATTGAAGAGGAAATTCCTGATGAGGACATGTTACAAGTTCTTTTAAATTATAAAAATTCAGAACAATAAATTAATATTTAGAAATTAAAAATTGTTTGACATATTATTCATTTTTATTTCTAATTTATGAGGTAGTAGCGAAGTGATTGTAGTATAATGTGAGACTTATAGTATAGAGTGCAACATTTTTATGTTACATAGTAAGTTTACTCATATTTACTTCCCTTCTCCCACTATATTTTCTCCAATGTGTATTTGACATCTCTTCTTCATCTCCTGCCTCCTTTCTCTCACTGTTTGTCTCTGATGCACCCTATCGCCGCCATTTTGTGTAGTTACAGAAGAGAGTGAAATATAATAGTCAGAACCTGAAAAGGGGGGCAGGGTAGAGTGCCCCACACCCCTAGACCTTCTCAGGGGGTCCCAAAAGGATCTGTTTCTGCTTTCCTGAGAGATTATGGTATGAGTTCCATATACCACAATAACTTGCATTACAATATGCAAGATATCTACAGAGGAGACGGTGTACATTTCGCAGATGAGGGGAACAGAGTCTTTCTCTTGAATTTTAGACTCTACATCGGTACCTACTTGTAGGTACTTAAATCACCCACATAACACAACAGCTCTTTTTAGAGCTACCCTACCTCTAAGCAATCCAAATTCTTATTTTCTTTCACTGTTTTTCCCTGTGGTACGCTCTGGGTACGCGTACCTGGAAGCATACATGGGAACGCACCAAGCGCTTACCCCGCGAAAATTTCAACAAAAAAAAATGTTTTTTTGCATCACAGGGTCCTTCTAGGCCCCCCTCAGAAAACCTAGGGGGTCAGAGGGTGTCTACCCTGCCCCCTTATAATCATTTCCCCCTTTTTTTTCACCTCTTGTGTCTCGATTCTATCGAGACACTCTCTGGACCGTTTGGAATGTTGACAGACACGCGAGAGCCAATCAGCTTTCCGCTCGCGCACTTCTGTGTCTCGCCGGGTGCACTCCCCGGTGCGCATACCTGTAAGCGTTCGAAGCGCGCATATAGATATATATGTGTTTTTGAAGTTAATTTTCGTAATAACCACTGGAGCAATTTTCACCAAATATAGAAAAGGCACCTCTGCGTAACAGTCCCTACAATTTTGCCAAGTCTGGTGTAATTCCGTTCAGCCGTTCGGGCTGTAGCCGTGTCTAATCGTCCTATGGAAATTAACATGGGGAAAACACGTTTTGGGACCCCTCTTTTTTCTCGGCCCCCGCATGATGAATCCCCCCAAAACTTCCAGGGAAGGAGCGGAGCGGAGCTGGCCTAAATTTTGGAAAATTACATGCAAATTCCTCAACCGGCACCAAAGTTATTCCCAATAGAATGTTGCGGATTTCCTATGGTAGCTAGGTCCTAACTATAACTACCTACTGGCGACCGCCAGTAGGTAATGTATGTATATATATATATATATATATATATATATATATATATATATATATATATATAATGGAATAAACACTACGGTGAACATTCATTTTTTCGGAGTTGTGCATTACGTGCTCTACTGCCAAAGCTTTGAGAATACTGATTGTTCGGTGTGCTCCACCGGCGTATGCACCACTCTCCTTGGGTCCCAGACAGTCTGGAAGGAGCTCTCTTTGTGTGAATACATATATTACAAACTGGTGGTCACCAGTAGGTAGTTATAGTTAGGACCTATTTTCATAGGAAATCTACAACACTCTTTCATCCTGTGGTTTCCGTTGGCAGAGTGACTGTCGAGTCTTCTTCAAGTACTTTGAATTCTACTTTCTTTGACGGAGTGAGTACCTCGTTTTATCAAAGTGATTAGAACTTCCTCGCAATAGTTTGACCATTCTTGCGGTTTGGAATGACTTTATGACCGTACTGTGACATTTTTGCTACTCATACTCTGAAAGTGTGCATTTTAAAGTTGTAAACGGAAAATAGTGACTCTGTTGGAATTTTTCTCGTAATTCTTACCTCACTCTGCCTTCAAGTCTTTGCTGTGTGTCCGGCTGTCTTGCTCTGCCTTCGCCTCTCCCGCATTGCTCTGATGACGTTTTAGAATGTGCAGGAGGAGTTGGTGGATCCTTGGATGACGCTTAAATTACCATCCAATCACCGCTTGGCAGTCCACGCTCCAGTTATCTTGTGGCATCTCAGGTGTTTCGTTCAGCCTACGTTCAGCCTACGGATGAAATGTCACCGCACAACGCAGCCGTAAGGAAGCCATTTTGGGTTGCCGTGGAAACCCGACGGAATCACAAGATCACCTCCAGTAACGCAATCTTCTCCGACGCGTCTGTGGTGCACTATAAATTGTGGATTTGCTCGGCGATACGCACGCCTGTTGTGTACCCGTATTCATACCTTACTATTTGACAAAGATTATTTAGATGCTATTTACGTCTCGTCGTCACGCATTCATCATCGGCTATCTCTGAATCCTACAGCCTGCAATTTCACATGCATTTGACTTCATTCAAATTCATTGTGTTTGTGTATGTCTACGACGATATACATGTCAAACTCAGGTACATTGTGGAAAAAATCTAATTTGAACACTATCGATGTTTTCTAGTTTGCTAATACCACTTCATTAGTTTATTTCACTTTTATTTTATTTATTTATTTTTTTTCCTGTCAGTGTAGATATTGTTTATTATGTCTGACCAAGCTGTTTTTCAAAACTGTTCAGTCATATTACCACCTAGCTTTCTTCCAAGCCCAGGTCAACCTACCATATCTTGGGAAGATTGGTTTCCCATGTTCGATAACTACTTGGATGCATTAGATGCACAAGAATATTCAGCAAAACGCAAAAAAGCTCTTTTATTAAGTTCACTTGGGAAAGAAGGTCAGCGTGTCTTTAAGTTTTTACCACAGGTTCTTGAAGCCGGTGCACATGCTCTTTTAGATGAATATAAGGAAGCCATTTCTCGTTTGGAAGTAAGGTATTCAAAAGATGAAAACCTAGTTATGAATAGGTTTAAGTTTTACACAAAGTCTCAAAGAGTGGGTGAGTCAATCGATGACTTTGTGTCCAGACTTCGCGAAATGTCTGTAAAGTTTAAGTTTGGCAACATGACGGATGAGTTGATTAGAGATCAACTTATAGTCCAGTGCAACAATAAAAAAATCCAGGAACGGTTGTGGGTGGCCAAAAATCCGAACTTACAAACAGCTATTGACTTGGCTAAGATTGTAGAACAATCTGATGGATGTATGAAAGAACTTGAAAAAAGAGTGTTTTCAAGTGACGTTAGTGAAGTGTCTCTTTCAAATCCAATCCTAGGTCCTCAAGATGAAGAAGATGACATTGCTGTTGTTAAAAACAAGAAGTTCTTTAACAGAAAAACTGTCCAAGTGAAATCCCAAAATATTACTAGACCGTTCAATGCAAAACAATGTAACAGGTGCGGTAGTTTTGGTCACACAACTGACTAGAAATTTTGTTTTGATACTAAGCAAGAAGGCATGAAGTGTGGTAAATTAGGACACTATGCAAGAGTGTGTAGGAGTAAAGCTCGCTCTTCTGTGTCTTGTGTGAGTGACATTTCAACAGTCTCTGATGAAAACAATAAGATTTTGACTGTAGGACTTGACGACTGTTCTCAGGAGGATGAACCTAAACGTAGAAATAGGCACAAAGCGTTGTTTACTATTAATGACAGAGATGTTTATTTAATGGTGGACACTGGTTCACGCTACACTATTATTGCTAATAGGGTTTATGTTGAGGTGTGGGGCACGGGGCCACTGCTTCCCAAAGACATTTCTCCTGGTGGCTACCAAGGGGAACCTTTAGACATTCTTGGGTATTTTGAAGCAAATATTAGGTTTTCCACTAGACAAATTCAAGGGAAGGTGTATGTTTCTGTGACTGGTCCTGCCATTCTAGGGTGGGTTCACCAGTATGATCTTTGTATCATTGTTAATCCCCATGCTGATCCACAGGTGATGGTAATTGAGGATGATGAATTACTCTCGATCATTTCAAATTTCAAACATTTCTTTGGTGAGAGTTTGGGCCGTCTCAAAGGATATTCTCATAAGATTATTCTTAAAAAAGATTCAAATCCTGTGCAACATAAAGTAAGATGTATACCTATTGTCATCAGGGATGAGGTAAAACGTCTTATTGATGAAATGTTGCGTTCTGGTGTGATTGAACCCATAGAGGCCTCTCCTTGGGTTTCTCCGATTGTCGTCACCAAAAAATGGGATGGCAAGCTCCGCTTCTGTGTGGACCTTAGGTCTCTTAACCAATGTGTTGTGGCTGACACCTTTCCCTTGCCCAACATCGCAGAACTGGTTACTACACTCAAGGGGGCTAAGTTTTTTTCTAAACTTGATCTTAGAAGCGCTTACCACCAGATTGATTTACATAAAGATTCAAAGAGCTTAACAGCTTTCATTACCCCGTGGGGCACTTTCCAATTCAAACGACTTCCGTTCGGCCTCAATTCTGCTGCTAGTGTATTTCAGCGGATGGTCTCGAGCATTTTTGAGGGGGTACAAAATGTTGTTTATTTTCAAGACAACATATTAATTTATGGTAAAACTACAGACCAACACAATTCCACACTTAAAGTTGTTCTTGACAAGTTGTCTACTGCTGGTCTTAAGTGTTTGTTTTCAGTGGATCAGGTGGATTATTTAGGATACACCATCACTTCTTTGGGTATCAAACCAAAAAGAGATTTATGTGAGGCTATTCGTTCTGCTCCTCAACCAGTTGACAAGGACCAACTACGTTCCTTTATGGGACTTATTGAATACTATTCAAAGTTTGTCAAAAACTTTTCAGGCAAGACTGTCTGTATCAGGTCTTTGCTCAAACGGGGTGTTAGCTTCACCTGGGGTCTCCAATAGCAGGAGTGCTTTGACAATATCAAGAATGAGATATGTAATGCAAAGGTTTTGTCTCCTTTTGATGTTCACAATAAGTCTATTGTCCCTGTAGACGCCAGTGCGACTGGTCTAGGGGCTATGCTCTCGCAGATCAAAGGTACATCTGAAGTCACTGTTGCTTTTGCATCAAGGACTCTCACTGAGTCTGAGAAAAACTATTCAGTCATCGAAAGGGAAGTGTTGGCTGCTTCTTGGGCAGTTGAGTATTTTCGCACATACCTGTGGGGAATGAAATTCATCATAAGAACAGATCGTAAGCCTCTCATCAAAGTTCTTTCTCCTGGGGGGGCAGGAAAGGGATCTGCGAGGCTTATGAAACTAGCTGCTAAGCTTCAGGAATTTCAGTACTCAGTGGAATATATCCAAGGATGAAAAAATGTACAAGCAGATTGCCTTTCCAGGTTGTCTTTAGACTGCGTACCTTTCATGGCTTGGAGTTATCTCGGTCTATGGATGATGTAGGTGTTGCATCGGTTGAGGATGCTGTCTTTGTTGGGGAAGGTGTTTTTTCAGCTAGTGACTGGTTAAAGGAGAAGGCTGCTGACCACACTCTACAAGAGGTAGTTAAACTCTTCAAGCTAGGTCCTAGGCGTGAGAGTTCAGTCTCCATTTCAGTCAGGCCTTTCATTAAGGTATTTGATGAACTTTCACTTGTAGATAACATGTTGCTTAAAGGAGAGAAGTTTATACCTCCATTTGGTCTGAGAAATAAAGTGTTAGCTTTAGCACATGAGGGTCATATGGGACAGACTCTTACGCAACGTCGCATTAGAGATCACTTTTGGTGGCCAGGCATTGATGCCCAAGTTGTGGAATGGGTTGAGAATTGTGTTATGTGTAGAGAAGGTGAGAAGCGTTTAAAGACAGGTCCCAAATCCAGTTCTGTGCGCATATACAAAGTCCTGATTTACCTTGGCACACCATCTGCCTTGACTTCATTGGTTCAATGGGTGAACTGAATGAGAGGGATAGGTTTGCTATGGTTGTTGTGGACGTTTTTTCGAAATGGTTAGTTGTACATTTCACTAACGACATTACTACAGGTAACACTAATAGATTCTTAGGGAATCTTTTTAAAGATGAGGGTTTACCTTTGGTAATGATTACTGATAATGGGACTCAACTTACTTCTAGGGATATGCAGATTTTCTTAAAGGATTGTGGGATTTCACACCACCGTACATCTTTATATAATCCACAAGGCAACGCAGTATGTGAAAGGGCCAACAAGGTGGTGAAAGGTATTATTCATATGGCTTCCAGCAATGGGGGTATTGTCAGAAAGATGGTCAGTGAGATGTTGTGGGCCTATCGCACAACCCCTTCTGCCCATGGACATCAGTCTCCTTTTCAATTAATGAGGGGGCGTGATCCTGGTTTGAAATTGTTTCCCTCATGGATGAGACATGTTGTCACTCTACAAACTCAACCAGGTGTTGTCATTTCCCCTACCATTGCACTTGATCCTGTTCCCTTTTCGATTGGTGACTTGGTCAAAGTTAAAACTGGGAGAGTACAAAAGGGTTTGTCAAAATTCAAGGGGCCGTTCAAAATGAAAAAAGTACTTAATCATTGTGTCATTCTTAACAACGGAGTGTTGGAATTTTAGGAGGGTAGCTCTTTATAAGAAAATGAAGTATATTTTTCAAGGTAATGCTCCCTCCTCTCCATCATGTGATGGTTGTGATTCTCCTAGTATTTTGGCTCCTTCTACAAGTGTGTATTTGCTAGCCGTGCATACCTCTGTTGAGTCCTTACCCTACAGTGAGCTCAGTAATTCGGGAGGTGGGGATGCTCCTGCTTCTTTGTGCAATACTCCTCCTCTTCTGAATGATGTACTGGATACACGTTCTGCAAGGTCTCGTCGACCACCTGCCTACTTGAAGGATTTTATCTGTTAATTTGTTGCTGTTTTTTTCTCCTTAGTCTTTGCTTTGGAAAAGAAAGAGAGAAGATGTGTGGTACATCACAATTTATCCTCATTACAAGTTATCTTTCTAGTCTTTATGGAACTTGCTTGAATGGTATGCTGTATTCTATATTCTGTGCTTTGTATGTTCTGTATTCTACTATGTGGCAGTTTACTGGTTGCTACTGCAGTGAAGGGTCCGCTCTTGTCCTACTCTTTATCTAAAATAAAGAACCCTTCATACTTTACCTACTTGGCCATTGGAACTCATTTACTACACGATTCTAGGCTGGCGCCCGGCCCAGACAAAAGAAATAATAAGGGAGCAAAGTTTATGAAAAAAATTAGCCGTGAGGGGGATGGGAATGTTTAGAAACAAATAATGAAACTTCGGGAGCACCACCATCTTAGCGATTGTTATGCGCCTCGCCAGAGACAAGACTGAACTTTCCTTGGAGCGGCAGAGCTACTTCGTACACACGACGGGTTGCGGTTGAATGGTCCCCGCTCGCTGGCGTGAATTCGGTTCATTGACCAGACGCCCCCAATTATCTTTTTCGAAAGCAGCCAACAATATCTGCGCTAAAATATGTGAGCTGCCCTCCAACCTGAGTGTGCACCGCGTTGCAGGCATCGCGTCTTCAGTCTACCACTGTGTGAAGCACAGACCTTCATTTTGAACTGCGGTATACCTACACTACGGCAACTTCTGTGCCCGCTGTGCAGACTAAGCCGTTCCCAGTCCCTGTCCTGAGGAGAACATATAACATCTAGGTTCGAAACGCGTCGACACCCCCAACCTGTGGCAAGATCAAAGGGTGCAGCTAGGACGTAAATCATACCAATCCCTTGGGCTCTAGCAGTGTAACCCTGCAAAACATTCGACCACAGGTCTTGTTAGACAGGCAGGCACCCTTTTTCCATCTCAGTTCCGCCTGTCTTTTGGTTTTTACTTCTAAGGACTGGATTCCCCTTTCTTTTTCCATGCACGAATAATGCACTGTATCTAATAGCAATCTGTACTTTGCAATTAATTTGGAATACTATGTGTTCTATTGTTTTTGGTGTGATAATATGTGTTTTGTTTGATTCTTTGCTTTAAGTGTTTGTACATTTGTAAATTTGTATATTTGTAGATATTGTATACATGATTGCATGTTGTTGAACTAACTGTACTGACAGTCTCTTGTTTGTGTCTGTTGTTTTTTGAAACTTATGAAATCCAAGTTTAAAAGAAAATAAATTTTCTTGGAATACAATTCCAGTGGTCACGTAGTACATATTGGCTGCGTGGTTCTAGAATTTTCTGTTAATCATCCTGTCCAGCCAACCTGTTCTGTTTTCCCACTTATTGAGATCAGGGCTGGTCAGATGTAGGATCCAATACCTTCACTGTTCCACAGTCGCCAGAGACAAGGGCAGGTGCCACCAAAGGTGGATCTTAGTTTTAAACCAGTCGACCGCCCGGCCAAAGTTGGCCATAGTAGCCAAATCTTGAGTGCTGAACCACTATATATATATATATATATATATATATATATATATATATATATATATATATATATATATATATATATATATATATATATATATATATATATGATGATTGGTTGTTGTCCAATAGCAGCAAGGCATCATGGATTTAAAGAACAGTAAAGCAGCACACTGATGGTCTTAGCTTTTGATAAAGGCATTGTTCTGACTGACTTTTTCGGCCCTCCTTTGAGGGAGAATGATTGAAGGTGACTCCAGCCTATTACTCTTCTAGTGCAGGGATTAGAACTATAAACAGGGCCTATTCATAAGGCACAGTAATGCATTTTCGTACCCTTTTCCTTAGATCAGGGCTTATAAACTTAAGCTAGGGGATAGATTCATTAGTATTAGTGATAATCCGTCCTTTTTCAAGAGTGTTAGTATACCTTCTATGGAGTTATGCTTATTTCGGGCCTTGTAGGCCTCAAACGGGAGAGACTCCATCTTGCTTTCTGCCCCGGCAGCTTGAGATGCTTCTAGGCCAAGTGTAATGTTTTAGTTTCTAAGTGTTTTTCGCTTGGAGAGAACCGGCTCAGGCTGGCCCTTATCGAAAGACTGTATTTTTCTCCACTCCGAAGACACAACATCAGGCCGGCCGGCTGGGAACGTGTCCTTGGTACGGGGAGGTACAAGAATTTGGTGGGCGGCAGGTTACTGGACGTAACTTTCCATGAAAGGACAAGCTTCCATATTAGCGAAAGTGTTAGGCAGTGAGTCAGTCAGTCTGTAGGCGGCAGCAAGCCGTTAGCATCAATGCCAATAATTATTTCCAGGCAGACAGTCGCCATTTTGAAGTCCGAGAAAGATCATGAAGCTGATACTCTCTGAGAAAGATTGAAGGAGAAGGAGAAGTAGCGCAGAGCGAGTAGAGACAGAGAGAGACAGCAGCTAATAAAGAGGAAGGTTCCAGTGACTTGGAGGAAAGTAGAGACGACAGAGCATAGCGGTGCAGACGTGTACTCGTGACTGCTGAGGTGTGATTCCGAGACGAGCCAAGGCACAGACGAGAAGGGAACTTAGATGACTGTTGAACCCCAACTTCGTGCTCACAAGATGACCTCTGTCCTATCATGTGCACATTCTAACCTTTCACTTTTCTTTGCAGGATATATGTTATAGTATGGTGCTGTGTTTATAATCATTGTAATAAAATACCCCAGTTCTTAGTGAACCAACATGTGCCTTGTATTCTTGTTCAATCAGGGTAACCTGGTCTTCTAGTCAGACATCGTTTTCATGAACGGATGTAAATCCCGGTCTGGTAAGAGGGGACTGAATAATGAGGGAGAGAGGGACCATTTGATGCTGAGAGCAGAAGGTACATAATTCAATTTGGCAAGCTGTGCTAATTCATGTTATTGTAGTATCATCCCGAGTAGCCAATGAGAGATTCCTTCCAAAGGTATTCATAGGAGAGTGATCGTCGTTGGTAAGCGGCGTTAATGAGAACACCAGGTGGGAGACTGGTGTGTAGATCCGCCGGATTGCGGATCGGGTTGTAAGTAAGCGAGCACTGGGAGGGAAACCAGTGTGTAGGTCCGCCGGATTGTGGACCAGATAGATAGAGAGAGCACTGGGGCTGCAGCACAGTGTGTCTGGCACGCCGGATTGCGTGTCGAGTGAGCACTGATGGTGATCAGTGTGTAATGGTACATAATTAGAACTGCCCCAGGGTAGATTAGTCTAGGTCTAAGTGACCGTGAGACTAGCTGGTATGAATGGGATATTGTAGAAAACCTATGCATGTGTATTGCTATTTTCCCCATCCTTAGGTACTAGATGTACATACATATACATATACCTATTGTAAATACGTTCTAAGGAGGGAGGTGATTACGTTCCGACTGGGTTGGAGGGGCTCTCAGGAGCTGATCCCATCTGGTTCGAGAATCCAGTCGTTACATCTGGCGTCACGAACTGTTTATGAAGCCTGTGTGCGCTGTATTGTTTTGATCTTGTTGGTTTGCGCTCGGCTCGTACGTATTTTCTTTGTTGATAATTGTGTATATATTTTTTGTGTGTCAAAATGTTTTCGCGTAAATCGAAATCTACTTTCAAATTGCCTGTTGAGATTCCCGGCTGGGAATCAACGCCTTACGAGGCCTTGGCCCATGAGTGGGCCGATTCTACTGGTTTGAGTGAGAATTGGACTTCTTGCTTGGAGCAGGCGGAGCCTGCTGATGTGGTTTCTTGCTTGCAAAAGGCTCCAGTAGTGAAGGGTGATGAGCTTCCTATTTTGGGACGCAGAGGTTGGATTGTGCTGACTGCATACAGAATGCTTCATGAGAAATTTGTAAAATTACAGAAGCGATTTGTGGATATGGAAGAAAAGTTTGTTGAGGTGCAGAATGCGCATACTCTTTTACGATGTCAAAATAAATTGCTTGCCGACAAACTTGAGACTCATCAGACTATAGCCGAAAGGGCTGCTGTTCAAATTGCGAAGTACAAATATAGGAACCGTCATGGTCGTGTTTGTAAACGGAAAGTGCGTCTGGTCGTGGCGAAAGCCGGACTGGATTGGAACCCCGACGAGTGGGATGGTAATATCTGGGATTCAAATGATTCTGGCTCCTCGGCTGAGGAGAGTGACAAGCGCGAGTCTTCTCGCTCTGGACGTGATTGTAAATCTGCTTCTTGTGACAAAGACGATGGTTCTAGCGACCGTGGTCGCTCTTCCCGTTCTGGTGACGTACCTAATCTTGATTGTTCCTCTAAATCTATGGACCGGGCTTCTTCAGATGCTCGTCCGGAGGTTTCTGCGCATCCGGTTTTTCGACGTAAATTACAACAGGCTCCTGGTAATCCGAATGGTGTTCATTTGGATAGTATTGAAGATTTTACTCAACAGGAAGTTAGTGACATTTTGCAACAATTTCGTCAACGGCCTGGTGAGGCTTTGCTTACGTGGATGGTGCGCCTTTATGAATTAGGTGCTGCAGGTATCATGCTAGATGCAGGTGATTGTTCACGTTTTTGCTCTTTGAGTTCCGATTCTACTGTACAAGACCATTTTCGAAATTATAATGGTGCTGGCCAGATTAGTCTGCTCCAGCTAGCGACTGATGGCTGTAATCACAAATATCCTACTGAGTCTGATTGGCCTGTCAATGACAAGCCGTGGTATACTTTGCGCGATGCGTCGCAGCGTTTGAAAGAGGAGGTGATGAAAACTGCGATTTTTCTCAGTACTGCTGACAGGTTGTTGGATGGCTTATTGACATCTTCTGTGCGGAATCGCATTATCCGTTCTTCCCCTGTTGCTTATAAGCAGGTTATGATGACTTTGTTAATTAATCAAACTGGCAATCCTTTGTCTATGGTGCTTGAATCTGTCCGTCAGCTTGGTGAGTTGGGTGACTGGTTTAAACCTGAGAAACAGTCCAGAACGGAGGGTCGTACTGCTGGAGATTATAAATTCTCTAGACGTGATATGTTTCTTGCACTGTTGGCTGATGGTGTGAAAAGAGAAGACATTGACGGTGAACCTAATAATCGCTTATGGGACATGTTTCGTAAGCGTGGTTTGGCTCGAAAGGAGGATGCCCGTCGTGTGCGAAAGAATGATTGTTATCGTGGTTGTTCTGATGACAGTGGTGACGACAGGCGTCGTGTGGATTCTGATCGCTGTGAAGGACGGCGCTATGAGCGTGATGATTCCCCTCGTCGTGAAAAAGTAAGGGGGAGAGAGGGGGAAAAAGAAAGGGGGAGAGATGATCGTGTCTACAACAGATATAGAGATGAAAGGGATCAGTCCCCTGAGTTGAGGAGAAGGGAGGATCGTCACAGGCTTTCTGATCGTAATTCACAGTACTATGAAAATGACAAAAATCCATTTCGTAATGGAGATGGATATGAACAGGATATTTTGATACCCAAGAAACATGAGAGCATTTACCCTGATTTGTCTTGGTTGACAGAACGCAGTAAAAATTACTAGGAAATAGGTCAAGCTCCAGTACGCAGGTGGGCTCACAAAGACAATAGACCCTATGTAGATATTGAAATTTTTGGGAAACATTGTAATATCCAAAGGGCCCGAGCATTGGTAGATACAGGAGCGGAGGCCACTTTAATTCATGGTAAATCAAAGAAATTCAAAGGCCAATTTTTCACAATTACTGGTTTAGGTGGAAAGGAGACTCCCGCAGTGCAAACTACACTTGAAATGAGAATAGGTAGAATTCCCCAAAGAGAATATTCTGTGTTAGTTGTACCACTCTTGGAGTATATAATTGGAATTGATATTTTAAAAGGAATGACTTTGCATTTGGATGACGGTTGTTATCAATTTGGAACTAAACATTACATATCGTCCAGACCCGTACGGGTTGGCCGTTTACGAATGCCCCCCATAAAAATTCCCCAAGCTACAAAAGTGGTTTCTCAGAAACAATATCGTATTCCAGGTGGCCATAAAGAGATCAGTGCCACAATTCAGGATTTGGTTGATGCAGGAGTTATAACTCCGGTTACTTCTGCTTGGAATAATCCCGTTTGGCCGGTGCGCAAGAGCGATAATTCTTGGGGCATGACCGTTGATTATCGAGAACTGAATAAACACACACCCCCTTTGACTGTTGCAGTACCAGACATCGTTACTTTAATTGAAAGAATCCAAAAGCATCCAGGTACATGGTATGCGTCCATTGATATTGCTAATGCTTTCTTTTCAATTCCGATTGCCCCCGAGTGTCAGGAACAATTCAGTTTTACAGGGAATGGGCGTCAAATGACGTTTAGGAGTCTTCCTCAAGGTTATGTACATAGTCCTACGATCTGTCACCGGCTGGTGGCGGAGCATTTGTCCGAAGTAACTGTACACCTGAAAATTCAAGTGTGCCATTATATTGACGACATTTTAATTCAAGGTGAAACACAAGATCAAGTTCAGACTCAATTAGATCAAACCCTTGACTGCTTACGTGAAAAAGGTTGGGAAATTAATCCTGATAAGTTACAAGGTCCATCCCAAAATGTTAAGTTTTTAGGCATCAATTGGCATGAAGGTCACAGAGAGGTGATCCCGCAGGCTAAACGAAAAATTTTAGATTTTGCAGTTCCGAGGAATAGAAAAGAAGCTCAGAGCTTCATTGGCTTGTTTGGTTTTTGGCGTCAACATATTCCCCATTTGAGTCAGATATTGGCTCCTTTATATCGAGACACTCGCAAAAAGCATGCGTTTGAATGGGGTGAACCACAACAGAATGCATTTAATTTGGCAAAAGAAGCGATTCAGTACGCCTTGGATCTGTGGCCTGTGGGCGAGGGTGATGTGGATTTGAATGTGTCCGTACAAGGTCTGTATGCAAATTGGAGTCTGTGGCAAAAGCAAGGCAGACAAAAAGTGCTGTTAGGTTTTTGGACTAAAAAATTACCTGAGGCTGGTGAGCGTTATACACCTTTTGAGAAAATGTTGCTTGCGTGTTATTGGGCTCTGGTGGATACCGAGCAATTGACTTTAGGTCATGATGTGATTTTGAGACCTGAAATTCCTATCATGCAGTGGGTTTTGAGTTCGCCAAAAACTCATCGAATTGGACATGCTCTAGAGGCGAGTGTGATTAAATGGAAATGGTACATTCAGGACAGGGCACGTGTGGGTCCTAAAGGTGTGGCAGCATTACATGAGCAAGTGGTGCAGGCGCCATCGAATGAGACTGGGAGTGACTGCTCCGTACCTGTAGTACAGGAATCTCCTGTCAAGTGGGGTAAGCCATTTGATGATTTCTCCGCGGAGGACAGAAAACCTGTGTGGTTTACGGATGGTTCAGCGAGGTTCATTGGAGATAAACAGCATTGGAAGGCAGTGTCCTATAATCCTATCACACAGAAATTGCTGAGTACAACTGGTGAAGGAAAGAGTAGTTAATATGCTGAATTATATGCAGTTTACCAAGTTTTGAAACAGGAACTACCTGGCACATGTCATATTTTCACTGATTCCTGGTCCACAGCTAATGGACTGGCGGTATGGTTACCAACTTGGCATTCTCATAATTGGGAATTGCATTCAAAAGAATTGTGGGGAAAAGAATTATGGCAAGAAATTTGGGAAATGCTCCCACAGAGTACTGTGACAATCTTTCATGTGGATGCTCATACCCCGATAGACTCCCTTGACACATTCTTTCATAACATTGCAGATGAGAAATCTAAAATTGCTGAGGCAGTGGTGGACATGCAAGATTCTGATTTGGTGGGATTGGCGAAATGGGCCCACCAGAAAGCAGGACATTTTGGAGAGAGAGCCACTAGCAGGTGGGCCGCCGATCGAGGAATTTATATTCCTTTAAATTACATTAAAGATGCTATTCTGCATTGTCCCAACTGTCAACATTCCAGACAACGAAAAGTACCACGAATTGTTAAAGGTCATTTACATCGAGGAAAATTGCCCGCTCAAATTTGGCAGATTGATTATATTGGCCCGCTCCCTATGAGCAAGAATTGTCAATATGTTTGTACAATTGTCGACACTTACAGTGGCCTTTTGGTGGCCTTTCCCTGCAAACAAGCTACCCAAGTAAATACCATTAAAACATTGGAATTAATCATATTATATTATGGTATTCCATTTCAAATTCAATCTGACAACGCATCCCACTTTCGTGGCAGATTGGTACAGGAATTTTGTGCGGAAAACAATATAGAATGGGTGTTTCATATTCCTTATTATCCACAGGCATCAGGCCTTATTGAGCGAATGAATGGTTTGCTTAAAGAACAGTTGCGAAAGTTAACGGATGACAAATATAAAAATTGGCGGGATTATTTATTTCAAGCATTGTTAATTCTGAATAATCGTCCCTTGTTACATGCTGAATCTCCTTTGATGCGTTTGTTTCCCCCAAATGTTGACGCGAAACCCAACACCATTGGCAATACTGTAATGTACTGGGAAATTTCCCCCGGAGCTTTGGCTCCATGCAGAGCAACCCCAGGTTCCGCAGGCTTGGACCTGCATGCCATGAATGACACTGTACTTAAGAGTAAAGACCGAATCATTGTCGAGACCGGCGTTGGTGTCTGTATACCAGCTGGAAGTTTTGGTTTGATTGCCCCTAGATCGGGCCTTGCCTTAAAAGGTGTTCAAGTACTCGGAGGAGTGATTGACAGTGATTATCAGGGAGAGATTAAGGTCCTCCTGCTGAATAGCAGTGAGGTTGATTTATCGATTCAAAAGACTGACCGAGTTGCTCAATTGCTAATCATGCCTGTTTTCAGTGGTGAGATTCAGAAAGGCACTGCCCCAACTTTACTAACTGTGCGAGGCCAAAAAGGATTTGGTTCCTCTGACAATCCTGGAGTGAGAATATGGGTGCAATCGCCTAAACATCCCCCTGAACAAGCTGAAATTATTGCAACCGGTCATGACAACACCATTTTGGTGATGAGACCAGGGAAAGATAGCTGGGAAGCTGTCCCGGCTGACAAATGTTATTTACGAGAATGAATAATGCCTGTATTTGATTTTCTTTCAGATCATTCTCTGGACTGCTGCTGCAGGATGTGCCGGCGTTGGACTCCTTTTGGTCTGCTACGTCGGGGAGGAGAGAACCCACAGACTTTGGTTGATTTGAGAACCAGAGTACCGCGTTCCTTCGCTGCGTGGGATTCATCATCAAACTTTTGGACAACCCTGGCCAAACGAGTTACTAATTCTCCGCATTTTTGCCTGACACCCATGCGTTCAGTAACTGACATTTTAGCGACCTGTTTGGTTGCTGTCCCTGCCTCATTGGAGACTTTAAAACATATTTTCAATATATCAAATGCCCGACCCAACGTTATTCTGGGCGATTTCGCGGCCCATGAATTTTGTCCCTTATGTACTATTCTTTCAGAGTCCATTCCCCCAATTCATTCTCAGATCACCACATATAATATCACGCAGGGTGATTTGTGCTTTTTTTTGACTTGTGATCCTAAGGCAATTACTGAATGTGTAAAGTTAAAATTGAGAGCCGCCACTTCTTTTTCGGCTCATGAACGCTTGCTGTGCTTACGAAGACTCCCAAAATCTTGTGTTTCTGTTAAAAATAACATGACCTGTAAAAGTATAGTAGTTGCTCCTAGCCATTACCGTACAATGTTGTTACCTTCTGGTTGGCTCTTCTCCTGCGGCAACTCCTCTTGGCCCTATATTCCTGCAAATATTTCCGGAGGCCCGTGTGCCATCACTAGACTGAGTTTATTAATGTTTTCCTCACATCCCAATACCTATTCCCGTCTAGCCCGTGATTCTATGATGTTACATGAGGACTGTGATTCTTCCTTACATCTCTATTCCAAATCTGAATACCTTAGTTTAGCTATCTCAATTATTGGTGTCCCAGCATTGGCTGTTGACAACGCGAAGTCCATTGGAAAAATGGCCTGTTGGATGGTAAAATCGATTAACCAAACCTCTACCATTTTATCTGACATGTTATTAGATGCCCAGGGTGAACGCAGAGCAATTCTGCAGAACCGTGCAGCTATCGACTATCTCCTGTTAAAGCATGGTCACGACTGTTCTGACTTTGAGGGTCTTTGCTGCTTCAATTTATCCGACCACACCAAATCGATCCAGGCCCATATTGACAAACTCCATGACTTGACTGCAGAGGTTAGAAAACATATTGATCAGGGCTGGTTTGACTGGCTCTTCAATTGGTTACCTGACTTACATTCCCTACGACAGATATTAGGGGGTATTATGATTTCTATTTGTATTTTAGTAGCTATTTGCTGCTTTATTCAGTGCATTCCTTCTCTACTCCAATACTGTAGATTTGGCAAGAAGAATAGATCACTTAGTTTTGTTTCCTATTATTCTTCCACAGATGTTAGTTCCATATAGAGTATGATTAATAGACTGGAGTCAAGGGTGAAGTGTTCTGACCGACTTTTTCGGCCCTCCTTTGAGGGAGAATGATTGAAGGTGACTCCAGCCTATTACTTTTCTAGTGCAGGGATTAGAACTATAAACAGGGCCTATTCATAAGGCACAGTAATGCATTTTCGTACCCTTTTCCTTAGATCAGGGCTTATAAACTGAAGCTAGGGTATAGATTCATTAGTATTAGTGATAATCCGTCCTTTTTCAAGAGTGTTAGTATACCTTCTATGGAGTTATGCTTATTTCGGGCCTTGTAGGCCTCAAACGGGAGAGACTCCATCTTGCTTTCTGCCCCGGCAGCTTGAGATGCTTCTAGGCCAAGTGTAATGTTTTAGTTTCGAAGTGTTGTTCGCTTGGAGAGAACCAGCTCAGGCTGGCCCTTATCGAAAGACTGTATTTTTCTCCACTCCGAAGACACAACATCAGGCCGGCCGGCTGGGAACGTGTCCTTGGTACGGGGAGGTACAAGAATTTGGTGGGCGGCAGGTTACTGGCCGTAACTTTCCATGAAAGGACAAGCTTCCATATTAGCGAAAGTGTTAGGCAGTGAGTCAGTCAGTCTGTAGGCGGCAGCTAGCCGTTAGCATCAATGCCATTAATTATTTCCAGCCAGACAGTCGCCATTTTGAAGTCCGAGAAAGATCATGAAGCTGATACGCTCTGAGAAAGATTGAAGGAGAAGGAGAAGTAGCGCAGAGCGAGTAGAGACAGAGAGAGACAGCAGCTAATAAAGAGGAAGGTTCCAGTGACTTGGAGGAAAGGTGAGACGACAGAGCATAGCGGTGCATACGTGTACTCGTGACTGCTGAGGTGTGATTCCGAGACGAGCCAAGGCACAGACGAGAAGGGAACCTAGATGCTTGTTGAACCCCGACTTCGTGCTCACAAGGTGATCTCTGTCCTATCATGTGCACATTCTAACCTTTCACTTTTCTTTGCAGGATATATGTTATAGTATAGTGCTGTGTTTATAATCATTGTAATAAAATACCCCAGTTCTTAGTGAACCAACATGTGCCTTGTATTCTTGTTCAATAAGGGTAACCTGGTCTTCTAGTCAGACATCGTTTTCATGAACGGATGTAAATCCCGGTCAGGTAAGAGGTGACTGAATAATGAGGGAGAGAGGGACCATTTGATGCTGAGAGCAGAAGGTACATAATTCAATTTGGCAAGCTGTGCTAATTCATGTTATTGTAGTATCATCCCGAGTAGCCAATGAGAGATTCCTTCCAAAGGTATTCATAGGAGAGTGATCGTCGTTGGTAAGCGGCGTTAATGAGAACACCAGGTGGGAGACTGGTGTGTAGATCCGCCGGATTGCGGATCGGGTTGTAAGTAAGCGAGCACTGGGAGGGAAACCAGTGTGTAGGTCCGCCGGATTGTGGACCAGATAGACAGAGAGAGCACTGGGGCTGCAGCTCAGTGTGTATGGCACGCCGGATTGCGTGTCGAGTGAGCACTGATGGTGATCAGTGTGTAATGGTACATAATTAGAACTGCCCCAGGGTAGATTAGTCTAGGTCTAAGTGGCCGTGAGACTAGCTGGTATGAATGGGATATTGTAGAAAACCTATGCATGTGTATTGCTATTTTCCCCATCCTTAGGTACGAGATGTACATACATATACATATACCTATTGTAAATACGTTCTAAGGAGGGAGGTGATTACGTTCCGACTGGGTTGGAGGGGCTCTCAGGAGCTGATCCCATCTGGTTCGAGAATCAGGTCGTTACAGGCATCCAAGCTGAAACGTGTCATGCAAAGGTTTTCAATAAATGAAGTCCTACCACTCTGTAGTGTGCTCTGGTTGCTGTTTTTGAAGCAAAGCGAGCGATCCTGTTGGTAATATACAGGGCCGGCGCTAGGCATGGGCAGTGTGGGCAGTTGCCCAAGGCCTCGTGCTCAGCTGAGAAACAGGAGGCCCACTTCATGGTGAAAGGCCACACTTTCACAGTTAGCCCAAGCATGGTGGCATTCCTAGGAGTGCAGGGGTGAGGGCAAGAGCAAACAGAATGGGGCTGATACACCAGCTGGGACGGCAATTATGTTGGCTCAGTGTCAGGGGCAAAGCAGCGCCTCTGTTAAGTACCAGCCATTCTAGGCGCTCTTTCAGCATTTTGTTGCTAGGTGACAGAAGGCCCCTTTGTTTCCAGGATCAGCTGGACACAGGTAAGGAGAGGTGGGTGAGGGGAGGAGGCAACAGCCAGATCAACTGGCTTTTGTAATCTTTGCATCACACATAGCAAAGATTGCTTTGATGTGAATGCGCATTTAAATTGTATGTCGAACTGCCTGTGCTAGGGCAGTGTTGTGCAAAATACCTCATACTGCTTCAAGGCCCAGGGGATGGGGGCCCCCCCTTTCCTAGGCCGCGAAGCACTGGAGCCAGCTGTAAGGTCTAGCTGTGGGGGCCCCTTTCACTGAGCCTTGTAGCCATTACTCGCTCTTTCCTCTCCTTTCATTTCTTTGTTCCTCCTTTAAATTGCCCAAAAAAGAAAAACACTTTGCTGGAAATGTCTTTTTTGGGAAATTTTTCTATTGCAAAGTGCAGCTTCGGGATGGTGTAAAATATGTGTCCTGCAACAGCAATGAACAACAAACAGATGTATACGGTTATAAGCACCAATAGAGTAAATAGGCGGTAGAATTCTGATGGGAAAAATAACTAAAGCAAGACAGAGTGGGTCGCAAAGTGGCCAGATTGCTTTTATTCACACCCAAAACACATTAGCACTACTTTACAAAGCTTGCCAAGTGATGCTCTACTTTTATTTTCTCTTCTTTGAACAACATTGTTTTCCCAGGGTTGGGAAGTGCACCATTCCTGGAGGTACAGCAATACCTGGTTGATTGGAAAATAAAATGCGTATCACGGCTCTATGTTCATGGATGTGGTATTTTTAAACCATACTGCTTATGATTTGTAAGGATATAAGTAATGAACATTGAAATGGGTCCCTTCTGGGCCTTATAGTCATGTCCTTAACTTTTCAGGCTAGAGCACTCACTGATTTCTGAATAATAAGTGCAAAAGCGTTAAGGTAACTATGTTGTTCCTTCCTACATTTCACATGTGTTACTTAATCTTGCAATCCCTATGAGTGTTTGCTTTTTCCAGGATGTTGTTACTTTTTTTTTTTAGGCAGCATATTACTCTTAATTAATCATAATTTTGAAGTGTGTCAGATCCAGGTGTTTATAGCGAGGCACAATTGGGTTGTAGTTGAAGGCGGTGTGAGTTTCTCTCAATGGGACAGTATGGTGTTCAGGGGGAAAGAATGTGGCACTATGGTCAGAGCTGACAAATATGGGACTGGGGAACCAGGTTCCGCCGTCATGACCAGTCTGCCAGACCACTCTCTTGAGGGAGCACATTCCTGTGCTAGGCCTTAGAAGGTCCTGCTAGACTACAGAAGCCCGGATGTCTTAGAACCAGCAGGTGGACCATAGCGGTGGCAAGTGTGGGTTAACCTTAAAGGCCTGTCCACCACAATCCATACTGAAGTTTATCTCCAGTCTTGCAGGCATGAAACAGTACACCTTAGAGCAGCAGTGCCCCTGCCACTGATGTCACAGGACCCTTGAGGAGGGCTGGCTCTAGGGCAGTGCAACCGGTGCAATCGCACTGACCGATGACTTTGGGTTGGGGGCGTCATGTTTGCAAGTATATTATGTTTTTAAAAGCATTTGCTGCCTTCTTCCTGGCCTCCAGCAATTTTCGGCAACAATAAAAATGTCATGATAACTCCATTGATTAATGTTCTTCTTAGAGAGAGATGTAGTTTTGTAAAGTGGAAGGTTTGACTCCTGAAAAGTAATCGCAGGAGGTTAATGTGCTTGCTGCATAGAACATGTGCCAATCAGATCATAAAGGGTACATAATGTAAATAGGTCAGTGGGTTACTGCTTTTGTCAGTGAGATCCTTTTGTTACTTGCAGTTTATAAGTCAAAAATCTTAACATAGAACAGTGAGCTATTAACTGTCATCTTAGAGATGCATGCAAACTGCAAGGTATAAATTAGAACATTATGGTTATTGCCCCGGTCTTTAATTATCCCAATGTTGCAAAAAGAGTCCATTTGAATAGAAATCAATTCTGGTTATTAAAGAGAACCCCCAACCATGATATTACGTTCTAAATTCATACTTTGTATTTCTCCAGACCAATCACTATTAAATTATACTGCATACTAGTATGATTGTCATGTGACTCCAACACCTTGTAGTCCTTTGTCTTATCTAACATTTCTTATACAGTGTTTTACACACGTATGATTGATTGTCTCTGTGTAATGTGTGTGATGGAAAGTGGTCTGACACCCTACACTGGTATCAGTGGCGTTGTAGATCAAATTAAATGCATGTGAGCGAGAATGTGGTATGGAGACTTGAGGGGCATTGTTGAGGGAATCTGTGGCAGAGGGTGTCATTGGGGGCACCAACAAACATTGTCGCACAGGGCTCCTACAGTACTAAAGCTGGCCTCTACCACTTCCTACAGTTCCAACACTACATAAAAAACATTGATTTGAAAACCCCTTAAATCTGCAGCATACCTTCAAGTCAATGGATGATTTAGTAGTGGTATCGGTGGTTCTAGGTATTTTTTTTAAATGTATGTACAATCTTTATTTGTTTGCAATGGTGTCTTGTATTTTTGTGATATGTGTTGTCTTTTTGCACTTAACGTAATTCTGGCGAGCAAAGAGCCCACACACAAAAAAGACTGTCATACGAGTCTTAGCATGTGCGTATGGAATATCAGTGAGAGGATTTACTTTAAAACAACGTACTAAGTATTAATGTCATACTAAGGTGGCACAATAATGGCATGGAAAGATAATGGAGCCTTTTAAAATGTGCAATTATATCCATAGTGTGAGGGTTTTTGTCATGTTTAATTTTATATTTTGAAGGCTGCCGCCCCTCATTACCTCAACAAGATCTCTTCCCTTAATGAGACAGAAATGGAATTTTTATCATGCACTCATCTGGAAACAATCATGGAATCTGGTAACATGAAGTAAAACATATCCATCTTTTTGAGACATGCACCTAGCTTTTACATCCAATTTGACAAATGTAATCCATTTAATACAGTCTTAAAATATATGGACTTATTTCAATTGTATATTTATTCCATGTTACTGATATCCAGGTCTCTTCAGTGATGCCAATTAAGATCAATAGTCCTGCGATGTCTCTTTCTTGATGTCACTTCTTGTGATGTTACATGCAAATTAACATCTTCCCTCTCGCCTGGGGCCCCAGAAGTTCTAGGGCCGGCCCTGGTATATATACCATATGTTCCACAACTCCCGGTCAGGAATGTATAAGGCTGTCACGGGCGGTCCGAGTCGAGATACCGGAGATCCCAGTTATTCTTTCCACAAATCACTGTTTATTACAGGAAAGACACGGACACCTCGACGTGCTGCATAAAGTCTTTAATGGCAGACTCAAAGCGACGCGTTGAGCACGGCATAAGCCGAAACGCGTCTTTTTGAGCAATGAAATAAACCAGCAGTGAGGCAGGGCCGCTGGGCAGCATGGGAAGGAGCAGCCACATCAGGCGAGACGCGATCAGTACAGAGTACAGCAGGTGCAGTAGCAGCAGGATAAATTGTTGTGTGGACTGGGCCCTATAGCAGAGTACTTTTGGCTGTTTCTGTGTTTGCATTAGGGCCCATACCATCCTAGTTGCGCCAGTCCACCGCCCCGACACCGTTTGTCCACTCCTTCAAAAACACAGCTACATAAATGGGAAAACTGCCCAAGCACGCACAAACACATACAAACACACACGGCGATTTTGGAACTGTCCAACAAACAATATGAAGGTCACCCACAAGGGTCTATTTTCCATTACTGCATGGACTCCAAACCACAGGAAAAAAAACATAAACATAAGGTCCCTCACTTCGAACACAGCCAGCCTCCAGCAGAAGAAATGGACAGGAACGCATGCACCCCGCTGAACACCTGGCAATAACGACCCCTTCTGCTGAACACCTCTGAACATATAGACTCAGGTCCCTTCTTCTCCCCAAGAGTTCAGACACCCTCCTTCTACCTCATCCTTATAAACATAGCTGCACCCTGACAATCCAAGTAGCCTTCTTCCTTCTCTTAGTGCAGGAAGCGGCTTCCCTCACACGTTGGAGCTGACTCCATCTGCCCTGGCTCACGTTCCGAGTTTTCCTCGCCATAGCCGGCACTAATAAAACTCTGTCACTCTCAACCACCTTGTCTAGCATTGAAGTGTACATAGAGCTTGAGGCGAGCTCTGCTGCCCACTGGCGGCAGACACGGTGTATGAGGCACAGCAGGCAAACCCACAACCACACACCCGGCCTTCCCAGTTCATGAGGCGCACAAGTCATCATGGGACACACTGCGCCACTGCTAACAGAAGAGAACACAATTCGTCTACCTAGGAATACATTAACAAATAAAGCAATGGGTAAATGAACGTGTGTATCGATAAATGAATAGAGGGTTTAACGCATGAGTAAATAAATGCATTGATGAATGATTGAATGGATGAATGATTGGATCGTGAATGAATACGTGAATCATTAACTGTATACATGAAAGCGTGCATCGATATTAAAATGAACGATTAAACGCGCACATAAACTAAAGTTTGGAAAAATGAATGCATGAATGGATTGTTGAGTTCATGACTGAACAAGAGAAGTATTGAATGCAAGGAAAAAGAAATGCATGGGTGATAGAATGAATAACAGAGAACATAATCAAAGCCATGCTTGAAAAAATGCACCCCATGCAGGACCAATGAATTATTGACTTCATAAATAGATCGATGACCTGATGCACATGTGACTAAATGATTGCACGAATACACAAATTAATGGATTACTTCTTGAATAGATGAATTACATTTTGACGGTATGTACGAAATAATTGATCTGTGCATTTAAAAAATACATGTTCAAATATATCTCTAAAGTAAATTATGGAATTAATGTGTGTAGAACACCTTTGCAAAGCCAGCCTCCTCGAGGCAAGGCTGGCTTGAAGGGTCAAGTGTACGTAGAAACGACACTGCTTCTCAGGGCATTGCCACCTTCCATTTTCCGTCTTGCCCCCAGCTACACGCGCTCCCTCTGTGTTGCGTCCTGCCCTTGCCCTTCCTACTACCAATAATAAAAAACAAGTATTGACAAAGCCCACAGGTCTAAGCAATACGAGAGCTATTGGCTTTCTTACTGTACCTGACTTTCAGTCATGAGGAACACAACATAGATAAAAGACATTGACACTGACAAAGCCAATAGCTTTCGCATTGCCGAGACCTGTTGGCTTTGACAATGCTTATTTTTAGCACGCATATGCCTTTACCATGCTTGCTTTTATCAAAAAACATAAGCATTTTTCAGGAAAATATAGGGCCATATTATCAAGGCCAGCGATCAAATTATCGCCGGTGAAACTGCAGCTAAAGCGGCGATAATGGGCTTGATAATATGCCCTTGTGAATTCCTACAGAAGGGCAGGTTCACTCGAGGAACCTGGGCTTCTATGGGAATTCACAAGGACGAATTATCAAGCCCATTATCGCCGCTTTAGCAGCAGTTTCCTGCCGCTAAAGTAGTGATAATTTTATCACCGGCCTTCACAATATGGCCCTCAATCCTTTTCAATTTATTTATAAAGAGTTTAGACTTACCTATAAAATCCTTATAATTGCATGTAAAACCTTTACAACGCATATGCCTTTACCATTCCTGCTTTTACAACGAAATTCGCAGTAAAGGCATATGTGGCAAAGGCATATGTAAATGTAAATGTACAGGAATTTATATAGCGCAAATCACCGAGCGGTTTCTAAGCGCTTGCTTAGGGAACCTGTCCTGGTATTCCCCTGTGAGATAACCCCAGCAGGGTATCCGCAAGGTGAAAGCCAGGCATCCCGCCGCGAGGGGCGTTTGTGGAGATTAAGCAAGCTATTGCCCAGAGTCGCAGAGTGTGAACCCGTGAATCAAGTAGGCACCGGAGCGAGAATTGTCATGTCATGTCCATGGGCATTTTAGGACTCAAGACCCCGCCGAGCCGGGAATTGAACCCTGGTCACGGGCTGACCTCTGCTTCCAGGTCTGCCTCCTATAACCAGTGAGCCACACTTCTCCACCTATGCGTTGTAAAGGCATCTATGGCAAACGCTTATCGTTGTAAAGTGGCAAAGGGTATGCGTGGAGTGGTGTGGCTCACTGGTTAGAGGCGGCAGACCCGGGAGCAGAGGACGGCCCGGGACCAGGGTTCCATTCCCGACGCGGCAGGGTCGTGGACTCGATAATTCTCACCTCGGTGCCTACTCTAACCAGGAATCACACTCGGCAACTCTGGGCATTAGCTTGCCTCATCTCCACAATTGCCCCCCCCCCCATACGCCAGGGATGCCTGGCTTCACCTTGGAGATACCCAGTAGGGACCATCTCACAGGGAAAGCCAGGACGGGTACCCTAGCGGTCTATTGCGCAGAGATACTCCTTCGGGAGTCGATTCTAGCGCGTTAGAAACCCACAATTAATTAATTAATTCACATTGTAATGGCCACATTGTAACCGGGTGTGTTACAACACAATGTGGGGTTCAGTCATATATCTTTTTAGGGTTTATAAAATGTTTATATATTTTTTTTTAACTTTTTTAATTCGTGTATAGTATTATTGATATGTCATGAATGTAGAATTTTTATTTAAATTAAGACAACTATAATTATATTAAATCAATACATTATTTAATATAGAATATGTATTAAAGATACCATTATTATATATCAAAACAGGAAATCTAACATTAACGCATTAGTTAAATAGTATTGAAATTAAATGAACGTACTGCAGGTCAATTTTCCTCACTGTACTGGATACCAACAAAGAAGGAGCACATCCCCCAAATAAAAGAGGAAAGGAAAAACGTCATGACCCCCTTTTCATTTACTAGTATGTGGGCTTTTTATTCGTGGGAGCGGAGAAATGACTAAACAGAGTGTGCAACAAACGTGCCTACTCTATTTCAAAAAGCATCCTGCTTTGGGAAAGGATTTGTGATAGCAGATTTTCCTCTGGTGCGTACGTTTCTTTCTCAGGTGTGCTGAGTCTGATAAAGTGCAGATCCTGTTTGGTCAGTCTGCCAAGACTGGCGCTTTCTGGGCTCCTACGGATAGGGGGTGGGTCCAGCTCGCCTCAGCTTATAAAGGGTTGGGTTGGAACCGATAGCTTCAGGTGGCAGCAGCAGTACTGCCCAACAGGTAACGGAGCTCCTTGGGGGACTCCATCTGCTCGAAGGCCCTCGTGAAAGTGCAGCTTCACCATGCTTTGGGCCTTGCTTCTGAGCTTCTGCTGTGGCAGTCTGCTGACCTATGCAGGTAGGTGAAACTTTGCTGTGGCGTTCACCGCACACGATGGGGCTCAAGGGTAGGATGGGGACCCTGTGAAGTGCCAGGCACTATTGAGTACATCTCTGCCGTGAATAGCACAATGTATTATACAGATTGAAGGGGCCAGTTGTATGAAGATTTCATTTTGCAAGTATTTGCAATTTGTTGCTAGTCGCAATTAGAGACTCTCAAAATGAAGTGGACACATTAGCGATTCCCAATGGGTTCACAAATGACCTGTCTCATCGATATTCATAAGGCAGGAGGTAATGTGCAACCCATTGGGATTGTGCAATAACACAGGGATGGTGGCCTGCTGGGGACAGCAGACCACCATGTCTCTGTTTGCTTTTTCAAATAAAGCAACATGTTTTTTTCTAAGGCAGCCCATTTTCCTAAAAGGCAAATGGGATGCGTTTAAAAGAAAAAATGAAACGTTTTCTTTTCTTTTTTAAGGGCAGGCAAAGGTCCATAGGACCACTGCCTCTCTTAAAAAAAATTTTCACCACCATTTTCAAAGGGGAAGGGGTCCCATTTGCAAATGGATTACCATCAGATTGAATCTAATGGTAAATTGTGAATGTTTTGCAACCGTTATTTGGTTGCAAACATTTCTACATACCTTTGGGACTCACTATTAGGAAGGGACGCAGTTGACACGCCCCTTCCTAATACCGACCTGCAAACCCATTTTCTCAAAATAGGGGTTTGTACATTGGAAAAGCTTTTTTGCTGTCGCAAACGGCCTGATTCTGCGAATCACGCCATTATCGACCGCAAAAAAACTTTGTACATCTGCCCGTTGGTGTCTAGAAAGAAAGAGTGTGCACACGTATCAGCCACCAAGTGTTGCTGAGGCTAAGGGCTACATGTATCAATAGTGGACATAGCGATTACCTAATTGTGATTTTCTGCGAATCGCAATGAAGTAGTCACTATTCCTACTGTATGAAACTCCATGAGTTTCATTAAGCGATTCCCAGTGGGTCGCAAATCGACCTACCTCTTGAATAATAATAAGATAGGTTGCAATTTGCGACCCATTGGGAATCGCTAAAATCACTGCGATGGGGGCCTGCTGGGGTCCGCAAACCACCATGTCCATGCTTGCTTTTAAATAAGGCAATAATTATTTTTGTTAAATGCAGCCCGTTTTCCTTATAGGAAATCGGGTTGAGTTTAAAAAAAAGAAAAATTGAAAGTTTTCTTTTAATGTTTTAAGAGCAGGCAGTGGTCCGTGGGACCTCTGCCTGCTCTGAAAAAACGTTTTCGCTAGCATTCCAAAAGGCGAAGTGGGGTCCCTTGGGGAACCCTTCCCATTTGGGAATGGGTAACCACCTACTTGAAGTAGGTGGTTAAATGCAAATGTTTTGCGACCGCCTTTCGGTCGCAAAACATTCTTGCATTCTGCTGCGATTCAGTATTAGGAAGGGCCGCTCTAAACATGGCCCTTTCCAATAGTGAGTAGGTATGTATTTACAATTCAAAATTGTGATCCGTAACATTATCGAATAGAAAATGGGAATTCATACATACCAAAATGCATTTTACCGGTCCCAAAAGGCCCAATTCTGTTAATCGGGCAGTTTTCGGCTGGTAAAATACATGATACATCTGTCCCTATAAGATTAAATAAATAATGTCGACACAGAAGTCTTTCTTGTTCACAATGAAGGAAAGCACGCATGAACCGAGTTGATGCTAACAGGCCACCTCCTGGAAAGCGTCGGTAGAGGCATAAAATAGGCTGCTGGAGATTTCTCGCACATAGAATTCAAAAAGCTGCATATTGTTGAATCTAATGGAAAATGTTCTAAGAGGAACTGCATACCATGGAAAACTCCATCCCAAGAGCTGTGCCATCAACATTTTTGAAGTACCACTGGTTGATCTTTGCTGCTACATCTCCACACCCCGGAATTGAGAAGGAAATGTAAGAACTGGTTCTCATTGGTGGAAATGGCGGCCAGAATTAGAGACTTCGAGGAGACAACCCGTGGGGGAAACAGTCCTACATGAGAGGCCACTTTGACAATGTAGATTATTTTAGAAGATCGGTGAAGCAACTTTCTGCGTACACAATCAGAAACCAACCGAGCTACTTTTACTAAAACTATGTCCCATCTATGACATTTGCAAAGCAGAATACAATTTGGTTTTCCATAGCAGTAAACAATCTGAAGAGTCATGTGCTCCATTTGTGACAGGTTACAAAACTTTATGATATGTGGCCTGATGGGTAGAAATCTGGTGTCTTCATTCCATAGGTCCTCATTATATAGAACCTATTTTAAATTTGGATGGAAAATGTTAGGGTATTTACCACATGTGGTAGATATAATTACCCCAGGGTGACACATTTACAGTGTGTGGTAAATAACTCCTATTCTGAGTTTTCAATAGGGCAATGAGGCATGATATGCACAGTCGGTTTTTGGGACACTGGATTTCACATTTTAGTCTTTCTTCAGTCTTTTTTTCCTCTGGCAAAATTGTGTCAGGTTTTATCTCCCCGGAAAGTATCAAGGGAAACACTGTGAGGGTATGATCATTATCACACAATGTGCAATTTCAATCCCTTTGCAAACTAGAGTCAAATAAATCAGGGGCAGATGTAGGAAACATCTGTGCAGTTACGTACACTCAGATTTTGTGTCTGTGACCGCAAAAATTTTATTTCAGATTTACCAAGGAATTAGGAGTTGTAAAATTGTACCAGCTCCTGAAATGGGTTTACAACTGACTACTCAGTTGCAATCCGGAAGCAGCATGTTGTGGGAGACCCTTCCAAGTTGTCGGTTTGATATCAGATATATCAATGGTTTGCAACTGTAAATCTAGTCGAAATCCATTCTTAAGTTACCGATTCTCAAGTTGGGATGGTAGCGTATTCACAAAAGGGTGCCCTGGAGTTTTTTCCCTTTGTGAATTGAGGTAAAAGTTTCAGGGGGGCTATGCAGTGACCCAGGGGACTACTACCAGCACACTCTCAAACATTTACTTTAAACAAAAAAAAACTTAAAAGATAAGAAAAGATAAGAAAAGCAGTCCATTTCCTTAAAGGAATTCATTATATATATATATATATATATATATATATATATATATATATATATATATATATATATATATATATATATATATATATATATATATATATATATATATATATATATATATAAAAATCATGAATTCCTTAAAGGTCGTAAAGGGAAATCAGGAAGCAGTGGATGTTGCTTGTGCCAATATCACACAGAATCTGCAGAGCATGTCATCTTCTGCTCTCCAGTCTTGATAAGCCCGAGGCGCCTATATCTATGGGCTATGTTCATCCAAAACAGAGTAAGATCATGCAAGGAGGCTCTAATGTTTATCTACGCCACCACAGTGCCGATGGAGCTTGCACAAATTGGGAAGTTCTATGCGGTAGCTGGAAAGACTCTATGCTCAACACAAGACCAGAAGATAACAGCAAAATAATATACAAGCCACAAACCATCAACTATGGCTGCAGGCTACGCTTTTGCACTATCACTCAATTATTATTACAGTATAATTCGCCCATCTATCACTCCTTATCATGCTTTACCTTATAGATGTGCTCATAAAAATGCACTTATCCATGATGTAAATGTCATCATATTGAATATCTGCATGCCTACTCTTCCATGCCTTTTTAATCTCGCTCCTTTTTTATGCTGTATCTTGCCTTCTCTTTTAGATGCTCCTACAATTTTTTCAGACTTATTAACCAACCAAATGCTTTTATCTATGACGTAACAAGTATTGTATTTGTAAATGATTTTGGGTAATCATACAATAAAAAATGTGTACCTCTTTCCGTGCAGCCCTTGGAACTCACCACTCTCTCTTTAACTTGCATGTTTCTATGCTTCTTTGGCAACCTCATCTCCCTGTCTACTTCTGCCTCTTTCTGCCTCAACTTCTTCTCCCTAACGTCTTTTTACTTATCTGTTTCTTTGCCTCAATCTTCAGTGTAGCCAGCGCCTACCTCTACATTTCCTTTTCCCTATCTCAAGCTCCATCTACATCTCTAACTTTCTGTAAAGCCTTCCTTATCTGTCTACCTCTCTTTCTCTATAAATCTCATACTCTTTCTCCACTCTGAGTATCTTTTTGGGTGCCTCGCCTTTCTCTCTTTAACTTACATCTATCTCTCCCTATTTCTCAACCTCATCTCTATCTCTACCTCTATTCTCCGTGTCCCTCTACTCCTGTTTTACCTCTTTGTGTTTCTCCTGTCTGCCACCGTATCCAAGGTCTGATATTTGACCAATTCGGAGCACAGTGGCTAACCTGAGAAATGTACACATAGAAAGAGGTGAGGGAGAAAATATTAAAATGTCACCCAATGAGAATCTTCAGAGCAGGGCTTGTATTTGTTGCAGAAAGAGTAGGGTGGTATTTTTGTCATTACAGATATCTGGAATCAGTTTCATGCACGATGCGCATATGTCTTAATGTAATATTTTTCACAAGTCTACTGAACGACCATCATGTCACCCTGGCTTTTTCTTCCCAAAAATTGAAGCAAAAGGCTGGCTAACTGTTGAATTGCTTGTAGAATGTTGTTGCTGCAAGACAGAAAATAATCTAGATCCAAGCACTACAAAAAGAGGGTTTCATGTTTGCTTGTTCAAACTGGGCCTTTTAAGCTTTCGACTGTTTCTGAGTGCCCAGTTTTTGAACATTCAACATATAGCTTAATATTGTTTGGAATTTAAGTACTGTATCGAGCTCCAAATGGGTCATAGGTTTTAAATAGGTTTTCCGCACAGGGGACTTTCCCCGGGCTCCAAAAATCCCTAAAATAGCACTGGAAATAAGAGACTGATAGAGAATGTAATGGCATTTAGATAGCATGGCTCTAGCAGGGGAGCAATGTGGCGCTGTTTATTATTGGGGGAGGGATACAGAGGATACATTAACCACCATTAACCACCTCGTACAAATTACATTTGCCTAGCTACTTCAGAGGCTCCACGGATGCTCTCAGATTTTAGGACTACAGGTGGGTTTAATGGCAGGAGAGAGGGAGGAGACTGCTAAAAAGTTAATTTTAGTTGTTTAATGAAAAATGATTAACACAAAGAAGAGAGATCTATATGACTTTCGTGTGTGGGAAGGTGCAGAAATGAAAGAAAAATGTTTTGTTTGTGTTGTGGGGAACCGAGAGGAGCTGGGAAGAGAGAACCATGGATCAGATGCACCTGAGATTGGGATAGGATGGCTGCCTCCTTCTAGGTCAATACGGAGAGTGGCTCTACTTCTCGACTTTTATGCGATAACCTAATGCATTCTGAGGGTTTAGTATTGTTCGCTTCCACTGAACTAATTAGACTATTTATCTAAACCATTGATTTCTAGGTGAACAGTTCAGGACTGGATACAGTATCCTCAATGGCCTGATGAGAGGTGGTCGCCATAAATGGGGATGCAGGATGGAGGGAGAAAAAAAATAAGAGTAGGGGGTGAGAAAGAAAACAGTTGAGTGGAAGAGAGAGAAAGACCGCGAAAGATGGAGAGAGTAGAGGAAATTAAATAGTTCATGTATCAGTGGGTGGGAGAGATGGAGCGAAAGAGAAAAAAGAGATATGGATGGAAATTGAGGGAGAAGTCACCACAGTGAGAATAAGAATGGATTTAAGACAGAGTGACAGACAAAGAACAAGTGAACATGGTAGAGAGAGAGACTGCTCTAATGGTGGAAGAGGGCGGAGGGGGAGGGAGTCCTGTATGTGTGATGGAAAAGCAGTTCCACTGGACAGTAGGAAAGGTGCAATGCACTCCTCCGTGGCAGGTTCCAGCATCTTTTCTTCTTGTGTTTTTTTTTCTTGTTATACAGGGCTCATCTTATTGTTCATGACAGGTTGGCCAACAGACCAATAGTTTGCCCATCAAGTTCTGGAGCTTTGTCAATGAGGGCACAAATCACATTAGATCCTTCCTAAGTGATTGTCAGGTCACCCCACAGATTATAGGTTTTGGCTGAAACAAGCAAACACTGTAAATTCTGGTTATATTAGGCTTTGTTATGTTCCATAAATTCGTATAGCACTGTATTGCCTTTAGTGTGGACAAAAGCGTGAGAGCTCGCTTTGACAACAAATGACACATTTCACCAATAATAATCTGACAATGGCAGTATAGTTACCGGAGTACACCTCATCATTGAAAACTATGTGGCAACCGTGGATGCCGTGAAATAAGGAGCCAGGAACAATTTTCAAGCAAAATGGTGGAAACAGAGCCCAGCACAGAAAGGACCATGCACAACTGTGCATTAAATTACAGGCTCTTCAATACAATTCAACTACATAACCACATCTCACTTCCTACCTCTTTCCCCATCTGTGCACTGAGAGGCTTATTATTAGTGCACTCACAATGTGAAAGTGCCTGACCTTCCCCCCTGGAACCTCCCAAGGAGATAGACAACTTCTATGATGGTAGCCTTTTATTCACACAGTCACAGCCAGGAATAAAACAACTCATAGCTAAGTAGACATTGATTATATGAATACAGGACACTGGATCAGTAACAGCTCAAAGAGTATAAGCAAAACAACAATTGTGTCCACTTGCCATTACAGTGTAAGTCTCCAGAATGCATGGTGCCAGAAAGCCCCCTTTCTTTATACATCACCCAAGCCCTCCACCAAGGGCATCAGTGAGATTATTGGCAAGCATGCATTAACGACAGCATCCCTTCCATCACCAGAGGGTTGGGCAATGCCCATAGTTCCATACCAATACATACTCCAGGGAACCACATAGCGCACCGTCCCTGCTGGGGTACCTGCCACCATGCAAAGCTCCCAAAATGTTCAAACCCAGGTATCAGGTGTTAGGGCAGAAGGGTCCAAGACCACCAGCAGATCAGTCCCCCTCCTGCCAGCCCAGTGCGGACACAAATACACATCCTGCCAAGGGGTGGGTCAGTCCAGTAATTCAGTCAAAATGTCTTGAGTAAACCCCGTTTGCTGCTAAAATTCCACCACGAGGCGAGGAGGTCATTGGCAACCTCTACTTCCCCCCACAAGCCAGCTCACAGGACTATGGCCCTGGGGAGGGCACCCCTGCGCACATTGCTACCCCTCAACTAGCTCTGAATTAACCCCACAGCTGGGTAAACCCAGAACCTTCTTCTTTATACAGGATGTATTCCTCGTCCCACCGGTGGCCATAGCAGCATTCCAGGCGACACCAGAACATTTGATGAACCAAGACTCACCTGACCAAACTAGAACAATGTCGAGCTTCCCTATACCAGAAAACTAGTAGTGTGCACCCAGCACACTAAAGCCATCCACTAGTTAGTGAAACTCTGTGAAGGACACAGTATGCCCAAAGACAGCACACCTGGTCTCCAACAACTGTCCAAGTGGCGCTGGAGCATTAGCTGAACAAAAAAGTCACCTCCTAAAGGCCAGCAAGATGCCCTGCCGCCCTAGACCCTGGGAAAGCAACCAGTACATGTGCAGCACACCCGAGTCAACCATTTGTTGTCCCAGGAAAAAATTGTGTGGCAGCCAGAGGATGCCCAGAATGAGGTCTTTGGTCCGACTGACCGCCCAAGCCACAGCTCTGAGCAGCACTAGACCGCACAATGGATCAATGGTCTCTACGTCATCATATGGGTCAGTCTTCTCATGGTGACCAAGGAAATCGACCAGAGCTGCATTTGGTGCTCTAAGGTCTTAGTAGTATTGCCCTTCTCCGACTGCCTGCCTAAAGTATAAAAAAGGTCCCCATGCCTGACAACTTGCCGCCAGGACACACACTATCCAATTCGCCTCACTTCTACTCCGGTCTTTCTGGCACCCCTCCCAGACTGATGGGCATATTCCTCCATGGGGGCATTTTGTTGCGAATCTCGCACTCCGAGTACCTATAAATGGCAGTCGCCAGAGAGCTAATACACTTGCCTGTATAAGCACTGGCCTTTCCAGGCATGCCGCTGCATTGAATGTGCTTTGATATGTAACTTGGGTTATCTTCCGCATCCCCCACTGGATACTCTTGAACCTGTTGGCTGACCAGGTGGCTGGTCATATCAAACCCCTGAACAAGCAGGAAAATCCCATTGTGACTGATATACCAGAAAACACTGCCGAGCACCTCATGCACTCACATCGCTGCCGTATACTTACTGCCTTGTCTATGGAAGGACACTCGTGGACCAGAAAGTTTACGGAAAATAAGCCCATGTGTGCTCTTTGGACACCATGCTAGCTAAGGACTTACATTCCAACCCGCAGGTTGTCTGCTGGGGACCTGTTATGGGACCATGGTGAAAACCCAGCAATAATGTGTGCCTCAAAGCCCTCCTCCAGCAGAGCTGTGTGATTGGCCCAATGTGAATAATCATATGCTCATGATGGGAGTAATCCTGGGCCCAATTAGCTCTTGCAGCATACGTGTTATTGCTTCTAGGACATGTCTGTGACCATGGGGTATAAATCCCCCTCGAGACAAAGAGCCAAATGCTCCGCCTGTTAGAGGTCCATACTCGCTGGAGTTAAAGCCTTGGTCGGCGTTCTAGTTTACTCACTGAATATCTGAGAGTTCCTCCTCGATATGGTAGAACCGAGCTATCTAGCCATCTAAGCAACCCTGTGCCCCCGATAATGGAGCAGCGACCCCCCCCGTTTGATTTTGATGAAAAGATTCAAATACCCTGCATTATGAAGGATGATGGGGTGGGATTTTCTACATGGCCTGAACCCTGAAGAAATGGTGCCTGCTTGGTTGTCTACAGCTTCGCAGGCACCCCGTCCACACAAGAAGCACACTGAGGGCAGAGGGAGTTGTAATTAGACATACAATAAAAGTACGTGTCTAGATAGACTATGAATCTGATGGGCCAACAGCGGCAGCTAAGGTTTTCTCTTGAGTCACTTTATGGTCATTTTATTTGAATATGTATAAATGAGACAAAACCCTTCATCTGTCTAAGAAGACGGGTCACATCTGATGAGATAATTTCACGTTGTTTCCGAAAAACCCCGTATTGTACCGTTTTGTCGATCGTATAATTCGTGGTTTAACTTAACTCGTGTGACCTGCTCACTCCAGGTCATTACGGGCACCGTTTCTAGTCCTGAACTTTTCATCTACAAATCATCGATTTCAGGGGTGTTGGTCGTATTAGTTCAACAGTAGCTAAATAGTACTACAACACCCAGAATGCATTGGCTGAGACACAAAAGTCAAGACCTGAAGGGACGCCCTAGCCTGAACTGTTCTGCTCAGAGTTAACACATGCCTCATTGGGAACCTGCTGGCCAGAGGAACCTTTAATATGCTACCCTTCAAGTTTTCCTTTAACAAAACGTCGTGAGCTCTTTGTTCAAAGGCTTCAGAGTCGTATGGAGTTTTGGTGGGATGAGGAGAGCAATTGCTCCGGGACGCTGGAATGCAGAGGGCAGAACTGGAGGCACAGGTCCTGGTATGTTAAAGTAAATGCCATGGACAAGAGAAAGGTGCAAGTCCTGGACTTTATCAGCAGCAGTCAATAGCTAGGTGACCTGTGGATACCAGGTGGGGAAAGTGACACTAGAATGGGATGATGGAGGGTAAAATCAGCCGTGGTCCGTGCAGGTAATCAGGGCCGGGTTTAGAGCTGGTGGCGCCCTATGCAACAATCTGTTTTGGCGCCCCACGTCCAATGACCGCCTCCTTGGATTCTCTCACTACCACCTGCAAAAGTGCCCCTCATCTCTCCCATCATAAGATATTACTAAACACAGCACCCCCCTGGGGTCACAGTGCCCCATCCACAGGACAGCGCCCAATGCGGCCGCACCAGTCGCCCTGCCCTAAAGCCGGCCCTACAGGTAACAGCGGTGAGGCGATGGGGCCAGGTAAGGGGGGATTTCGAGGGATGATGCAGAGGGAAAATTAAATGAATAATACATTTTCTCTCAGCATTGCCCCTCAAAATCCCCCCTTACACTGACCTACCGCTGTTACCTGCAGGGACCGTGGCTGGGTAAAATTGGAACGATGAGGTGGAAGTTGACTCTATTGGTGTGGCAGGATAAGGTGAGCAGGAACACACTGAAGGGCAGTAGCAGTACTTAATTTGAAGAAAAAAATAAGTGCCAAGGCCCTCGTTAGGCGGTCACAGCAGCTTGCATCACCCATTGCCACTGCCAGCGCTGTCAAATACAGTACCTACACAACTACTAACCATAACATTGCTACAAGTGTGACAATGCAGACTGTTTGAGGCCCCCAAAGCTATATGAATGTCTTGGGCAAAAAGTATTAGTTGTTTTTAATGCATATTGAATGAATAAACAATTGTTGCTCTGCTCATCTCTAAAATTACACAAATAGCACCATCATGTGGCAGCCGTCATAAGTGCCAGTGATGACAAATAAGTGCCACTCCCCAGCACCTTAATCCTCCAGCTCAAATTAGGCACTGGGCAGTAGTAGGTCACAAACCATAAGATCGTGGGCAGGTGTAACAGCACATTTCTGGCCCTAGCTCACCCGGCAAAAGCGTGAGAGTGCCATATCCGCTACCATTTGCAAGTGTGACAGTGGGTATTTGGGAGCAAAAGCAATGGCCTGGGGCTTAGGCTGTTCCACTGAAACTCAGTAGCGCAGGTGAGAATCGGATGTCCATAGTGGGACGTAGCAGTGTTCTTGTGGAATATTCAAGGCCTCTTAAAGTCTTGTGCAGAGCGGGCACTGTCACAGACTTCAAGCCCAAGCTTAGGCCCATGGCCAGCAGCAACTCCCGAAGATAGCCCCTGAACCTCAAAGTGTGGCTGTTTGCGTGTACTCTAGCAGAGGATTCAAGGATGGCATCAAAGGGGGCGTGTTGAGTCTGACAGCGGCATGAGATGAGGAAAAGTAGAAGAGTCAGCCCCCCAGGGACAGGTGGGTAAACTAGACCACCACGCTTAGTAAAGACCGGTTGATGGTTTATGGGGACAAATCACCTGTTCTACATGACCCCACCAGCACCATCGCACATTAACACAACCTGAGTCCAGAATACGGGCACCTGCCTGCACTTAGTACACAGGACAGGAAGTATCTGCCTGATTACAAGAGCAGCAATGAGTTTGCATTAAGAAGTCCAGTTATAAGCAGGTTTTGTATAACATTGGTAACAGTCTGGTAAGGACCCATGGAGGTTTGTGTTCCATGTTTTATTTTCTGAGCTTTTCTTAGGTGAGAAAAATATAATTGAAACTGTAGCTGGGAATGGTACCAGGAAAATACGGTGTCCCACTTGCAATATATGCGGTGCAAAGGTGACTGCAGGGCCTGCCTTGCAGATGTCATAGAAGGATCGCTCTGACTTCGTGTCTGTAGGAAACACTAATCGCCATTCCTTAGCTGGGTGTGCATTAAGCCACGCACTAAAGGGCGAACTGGGAACCAAAACCGGCCCTGGCAAAGTGCTCGGCCGCCCCCCACCGGTGTCCGCTACGGCCAGTCCGGGCCGACGCAAATTATCTCCAGAGTACCTTGCAATGTCTTTAAGCATTATTTGAGACTATGGGCCTAATTTACTACACAATGACGCAGTGCGGTACCGCGAGCCATTTTGCTGCGCTGAGCTGCCTCATTTTGAAAGCACTGGGATGCATCATATTAACAACAATACAATACAGCTGTGTGCTTCCCCCTGCTCTGGCAAATAATTGGCTGCCATGTGGCAGCGCAGGCACGCTTGAGTCATGTTGCAAGGGTGCCTGCGTTGCGGGGGTGATTGCTTTTGTGCAGAAAGGTAAACCTTCCTGCACAAAAACAATCACTGATGGCATTTTCCTCTTTCCATCCGTGCTGCAGAAGGCCTGCAAAGAGAGGCTAAAAAACCGTTCAGTGCTTGGGGTTTCATCTTTCCTTCTCTGCAATGTGTGATATTTATTCTTCATCAACAGGAGTGGCACACAGTGGTACTGTATGACTTGGCCGGTTTGGGTGCAAGATAAGGGTCAACATATGGTTTATTTATTTTGGGGGTTTTACATAGTGCTGGCTCGACCCGGAGGTATCAGAGCGCTTTACATGAGGAAGAAGCATGGTTACAAAGTTACATCAGTTACTGGAGCGTAGTTACAGGAATTACATGAGTAAAAAAGCATAGCATAAACATGAGGAAAAAATAGGCAACAGGAGAGAAGAATTAGGGGAGAGAGGGAAGGAATAGGGGAGGAAGACGGAGAATAATGAAGGGAAGAGGAGGAGGCACAACAGGGAGACAAGGAAAAACAATGTCCGACGTCCGGCTGGGTAGGTGACGGCCAAGGGGTGAACCAGAGCCAAACTCCTCTATAGCTGCGCGGGACAGCTCCACGGACATACAGAAAGGTTATACTTTCCGCCTAAGATGGGGAGGTGGGGGAGGGGAGGGGGGGCATAGCCCAAAAGTTAGATCGGCCGAGCCGGTCAGATTTGGCTTCATCAACATCATGGATGTCCTAGACAAAATGGCAGAGTTCTAGAAGTCCTGGGTTTTGAGAGAGGGAAAGGGTGCCTTTTTAATACGCTTGAGTCTCTATTATGAGCCAAGTTATGCCTATTCTTTTGGGCACATTTACTAAAAGAAAAAATGCAACACAGTGCATTGCCATATTAGTATATGACACTGCTGCTCCCTTCCCCAGTGTGGGAGCACAAACAGGTTGCTTAGTAACACGTGCACACCTTGCACCGCAGTCCAAAAGTGAATGGGCGGTGTCTAGCACTGGTTTGAAAGGTACTTTCAGGGACAAAATACTTTGCTTAAACATACTTTAAAACTCTTCTCATGTTGTATGTGTGCTGAATAGTGCAGCACAAAGGAAATGTGGGAAAGTTAAGACAACTAAAAACATTTCTCCTTGTTATCGCATGAGTAGAGAAAACATATTTTTTTGGTGCAAGGCCCTGTCTATCACTGTTGGTAGAAGGGCTTTGGATCATAAAACTATGAGTTGTTGTGTGTGAACATCCATGTCCAACCCATGAGATGTCCTCATGACACAAAATAACACAAAGCAGCGCAAAGCACTCTTTGCATTACTTTTAGTGCTATATTCCAGTGCAAAAACGTTTATTCTGGAGAGTAAATACTATATCAACATTTTGCACTGCTTTAAAGTCACTTCTTGTGAACATGTTTTTTGAGCTACAGCGCCAGCATCACCAGTGATCCAAACGTGCAGCAGTGACATCTGCTGGTTCAGGAGGATATGGCAACGGCTTAGAGTCGTCAAAATGTAGCTTCATAGCAGAAGAAAGGTAGACTAAATATACATAAGGGCAGGGAGATACGGCTGCATAGTCAAGCTACTTTGTTGTGGCATGCAGACATTCGAGCAATGCGGTTTTCAATAGCGCACCACTGTAAAAAGACAGGGCATGGCCTAGCCACAGATCATGCAGTGGGTGATTACGACTCTCAGACAGACTCAGATTGTACGTCAGCACTGACGTACTTTCAGATATACGAGTCAGAGTAACACGTGCCCCAGGTTACTTACATGGAAAAGGTTGCATCCTATCTGGAAATGTAATTGTGCAAATCGAGAGCCACATTCTCACACACGCATCTAGTAAAAGTTTGTAGCAGCTCGCGTGAAATCATGCATCCACAGTGCAAACTACCCAGTCTGCTGCTCAAAGAACGGAGCTGTGCAAGCAGAAAATGGTGGGAGACAGATCCCACTGCCCTTAGCCCTAGTGCTGCTAGCAACAGTACTGCTGGGCCCTGGCGGGCAGCCACAGCCTATCATATCCTCTGATCCCCAAGTGAGCCCTGCGGTAGTGTGCTAGCCCATAAGTGAGCGTTTTACAAGGGTCAGTCAGACTACACACAGCTCCACAAGCTAGCAGAAGTAGAGGAAACAGTGTCCGGGTTGCGGCAGACTACACATGGCTTCGCAAGCTAGCGAAGAAAGAAGAGTCAGTACCCAGGAGCTTGCAGAGTGTCAGACTACACACGGCTCCACAAGCTAGCCCAGCTAGAGGAGCCAGTGACCGGGATTCAGCACTGTGAGACTGCACACAGCTCCATAAGCAAGCCCAGCTAGAGGAGCCAGTGTCTAGGAGTCGGCAGCGTCAGACTACACACATCTCCATAAGCTAGCCCAGCTAGAGAAGCCAGTATTCAGGAGTCAGACTACACATGGTTGCACAAGCTAGCCCAGCTAGAGGAGCCAGTGCCTGGGAGTTGGCAGCGTCAGACTACACATGGCTGCACAAGCTAGCCCAGCTAGAGGAGCCAGTGTCCGGGAGTCGGCAGGGTCAGACTACAAATGGCTGCGCGAGCTAGCCCAGCTAGAGGAGCCAGTGACCGGGATTCAGCACTGTGAGACTGCACACAGCTCCATAAGCAAGCCCAGCTAGAGGAGCCAGTGTCTGGGAGTCGGCAGCGTCAGACTACACACATCTCCATAAGCTAGCCCAGCTAGAGAAGCCAGTATTCAGGAGTCAGACTACACATGGTTGCACAAGCAAGCCCAGCTAGAGGAGCCAGTGCCTGGGAGTTGGCAGCGTCAGACTACACATGGCTGCACAAGCTAGCCCAGCTAGAGGAGCCAGTGTCCGGGAGTCGGCAGGGTCAGACTACAAATGGCTGCGCGAGCTAGCCCAGCTAGAGGAGCCAGTGTCTGGGAGTCGACAGAGAATAAGACTACACACAACTCCATAAGCAAGCCCAGCGAGAGGAAACAGTGTCTAGGAGTCGGCATAGAGTCAGACTGCACACCCTTCCAAAAGATATCACTGGTAGATGAGCCACTGCCTGGGAGATGGCAGAGCATCAGACTACACGTGGCTGTGCAAGCTAGCCCAGCTAGAGGAGCCAGTGCCTGGGAGTTGGCAGAGCATCAGACTATACATGGCTGTGCAAGCTAGCCCAGCTAGAGGAGCCAGTGTCCGGGAGTCGGCAGTAAGTCAGAATGCCCACGGCTCCATAACCTAGCACAGGTAGAGGAGCCAGTGTCCTAGAGGCTGCTGACTACAAATGGCTCCACTAGCTAGCACAGGTGGAGGAGCCAGTATCCGGGAGTCAGCAGTGTCAGACGGCACACTGCTCCACAAGCTAGCACAGAAAGAGGAGCCATTGCCTGGGAGGCGACAGAGTGTCAGACTACACACATCTCCAAAGCTAGCTCAGGTAGAGGATCCAGTGTCCTAGAGGCTGCTGACTACAAATGGCTCCACTAGCTAGCACAGGTGGAGGATCCAGTATCCGGGAGTCAGCAGTGTCAGAGGCACACAGCTCCAAAAGCTAGCACAGAAAGAGGAGCCAGTGTCTGGGACGGGCAGACAACACATGTCTCCACAAGCTAGCACAGGTAGAGGAGACAGTGTCTGGGACACGGCAGACTACACATGTCTCCACAAGCTAGCACAGGTAGAGGAGACAGTGTCTGGGATGCGGCAGACTACACATGTCTCCACAAGCTAGCACAGGTAGAGGAGACAGTGTCTGGGACGCAGCAGGCTACACTTGTCTCCACAAGCTCGCACTTGTAGAGGAGACAGTGTCTGGGACGCGGCAGGCTACACTTGTCTCCACAAGCTCGCACTTGTAGAGGAGACAGTGTCTGGGACGCAGCAGGCTACACTTGTCTCCACAAGCTCGCACTTGTAGAGGAGACAGTGTCTGGGACGCGGCAGGCTACACTTGTCTCCACAAGCTCGCACTTGTAGAGGAGACAGTGTCTGGGACGCGGCAGGCTACACTTGTCTCCACAAGCTCGCACTTGTAGAGGAGACAGTGTCTGGGACGCGGCAGACTACGCATGTCTCCACAAGCTAGCACAGGTAGAGGAGACAGTGTCTGGGATGCAGCAGGCTACACTTGTATCCACAAGCTCACACTTGTAGAGGAGACGGTGTCTGGGACGCGGCAGGCTACACTTGTCTCCACAAGCTCGCACTTGTAGAGGAGACAGTGTCTGGGACGCGGCAGGCTACACTTGTCTCCACAAGCTAGCACAGGTAGAGGAGACAGTGTCTGGGACGCAAAAGACTACACATGTCTCCACAAGCTTGCACATGTAGAGGAGACAGTGTCTGGGTCGCAGTAGGCTACACTTGTCTCCACAAGCTAGCCCAGGGAGACAGTGTCGCTACCTGAATTCTTTTCCTCGGATATTGCATACTTTGCTCTCCATGTGTAACTTCAATTGTGAATCAGCCCATATTTATTAATAGACAGAGAAGATGCAACTACATACAAAAGGAGAGCACACTCAGTACATCATGATGCTGAAATTGACACTGTATGCAAACCCCAGCCATTGAACATATACCCTTTATCTACAAAATAAAAATTGGTGTAATAATGCACTATATATGTATTGTTGCTGAAAAAAATCTGTTCAAAATGCTGAATTGAGCTATATAGGTATTCGGATGATCAGCCAAAACATCAACAGAATTACATAGTGTAACAAGTACATCTTTATTTCTCTTCCAGCTGACAATGAAGACCCTGCAAGCTACTACAAGATATGGGATGGTGAGTGTCAATGCTCAGATCATACAAATTCCAGAGACTGTTTTTCCGATGTTCCTGCATTTTTCTAGCTATGTTATTCCTATAAAAGGAGACTTCACTGTATGATCCAGGAATGGGGGTTATTAAATATAGATTGCTTATGTTTTCCAGTTTGAAATTATTTTGTAATGTATCATAAACGTGCCCAATACATTTCCATTTAAATGGGCATATGCATATAAATAAAGACGAAAAACAGGGTTATGTTTATTGTCTAGGTTTTTAAAAGAAGAAACACAGACCTGTGGTCAGCTGTTTCCATATTATTGAAGCTAGTGGTTAATGGCACTGTAATTATGTAATGGGTTCTGTATTACTTGCGAAATAGCTATGTAATGGGTTCTTGATTACTGACCCAATAACGATGTAATTTACTTTGTAATTCACTCGATACTGTGATAACAACTGATGGATGTAGCATGATTACACATAGTATGAATATTTGATGAAAGTCTAAACAGTGTTATAATAACTCCTTGATGGATCATAAATACTGCCACAGAAATGGTTTGATGAGGCAAGATTACTGGCAAAGGAACAAATGTGTAGCAGTACAAACAGGCTATATTGGTTATATCGTCATTGTCAGATTGGCATGAATTCATTCTATTATATGTTCAACATTTATTATACAAAAGTACAACTCAACAACACAAAAATGTTAGTTAAGGCATATTTTGGGACAGCTAAAAAAATAAAAATGTTAAAATTTGTAAAAATTAAATCGCAAATGAAATACCATATTCATAAAATGCTCTGTGCGTAATTTCACAGAAATTAGGTTTTACCCTACAACATGGCTTCTTTGAAAAAGTAGATTACTGACCACAAACTGGGTTACTATGAAAAGTAAAAACAATCAAAACCTTGCAATTTTGCCAATGAATAAAATATATAGTATTCAATATTGCTAGCTTAAATTGCTCCCACCTAGTTTCCTGTTGAATCAACCAGTGACATGATATTTCTTAAATGACATTGTTAAGATTTGGTGAAGTCACCTGGGTGAATGACAGCATTTTTAATGGTCGAGGAAATACAAATACCTATACCTTTTAAATACCATATCTACTTCAAGATATCAAAGCAAACTAGTTGTTGTAGTTATCTGCTATTTCAAATTCTGTAATGTAATATAAACATCCTAAAAATCGTGTTTATAAAAGTGTGTAAAAATTAGAAATGTCCTTTAGCATTCAAGTGGCATATGTATGTACCATATTTGCACCCTGCTTGCATTTTGACTCGCTCTTTTTCTCATCTCTCTCAATGTACAGATAATGTCAACCTTGTAAATGGTGTAGCTGACAGCAGCAGCGGTAAGCAGACGACCAATACAGCAAAATGATAGGATAATGGTGGATGTGACCTGCATCTCTCAGTGTAGTTTCTTCCTGTGGCACCACAACCAAGTTTGACAAAGGAAGACAGAGAAACCTCACTATTTCTAATGATTAAATTACTAACCAGAAATCTACATTACTCCGAATAATCTTTGTCTTGTACTAATATGAGGTATCTGATCTTTGTCAGGCACTGTCTCTCTCACATGCCCCTCCTACCATCATGGCAGTAAAAGAGGGCTAGACCCATCACACCTCTTATATATCCCGAAGCTGTATAATGGAATCCAGGTTGTGAAAAGGAGACCGGGGGGAGGGTCATAAGTATCGGTAGAATAAAAAGGGTATTTGGAGTAATGACGATTATCGGAAGGTAGCTGAATCATTCCCCAGGCAGGTCTACCCTTTATCTTACATGGTAAAAGATTGACATATTGTTTGTCCATAACAAAACACACCAAAAAACCAAACAACTTACCACAGTGTGACATTTTGTGATAAATCTTGAAAGCCCCTAAAACATCCAAAGTATGAAGAGCTTCTTCTTCAAAAGTAGTAGATGCTGGCAAAAAGAAGACACAATTGTTTTTTTGTTCCGTATGAAATGAAGGTAGTACTTTAGGACAAACACTGTGCCCCAATTTAGGAACTAACTTTTCTGAAAAAAATCTTAAATGAAGGGGTCTACTTGACCAAGAATCAAGCTCTCCCAGTCTATGGGCTGCTGTTATGGCCACCAAAAAACCAAAATTTCAAAGAAAGGTGTTTCAAAACCATACTCTTTCAAAGGCTCAAAGGGATGAAATCGTAACGCCTTTAGAACCAGAAGAAGATCCCAGAAAGGAGAGCTAGATCTAAAATTTGACATCAATAAAGAGAAACCCTTCAGTAACCTTGCAACTGAAGCATATTTTAGGAGCAACCACCCTAGCCCTAGCGGCCCTAGCTGCCTTTATTGTGGCTCACTGAACTTTCAAAGTAGTAGCTGCTAAACCCTTGTCAAAGCCTTCCTCCATAAATTGAAGAATCCATCTAGATTCACTATCAGTGGACTTAAGGATTTCTCTATAAACCATGTAGAAAAAGATGACCAATTGTGAACATAATATTTTCTAGTAGATAATCTTTACGCCTGCTGGATAGAAGTGGCTACAGGAGAGGAAAGACCTAAATTCTTCAAACCCCTCACCTCAACAACCATGCAGACAGTCTCATCCTTCTACATTGATCCAATCAAGAGGAACTAAAGGGGACTTTAATGTACGGGAAATATCTCTTTGCATACTCCACGAGGGAAACCACCCCCATTCCTAGTCAAAAAGGAACTACCTGGACATGGTCCACGCTTTCCTTCCTAAATCTGCCTAAATGTTTGGGTAGTGGAGGAAAAGAAAATAATACGACAGGAGGCCATTGACAAGTCAGAACATCCACTCTCCAACAATCCTGCTCTTGAAATCTCGACAGGAATGTTGATAGAAGAGTAGTATCTGTATTGGTGAAGAGATCTAGTTGAGGAGTACCAAACCGGTGACATATTTGGTTGAAAATGGAAGGAGCGAGTCAGAAGTCGTGGGAAGAATGGAAAACCTTTCTTGACCTTTCTACCTGAACATTGTCCCTATTTTGAATATAAGTTGCTGATGAAAGATGAGTATCTGCCCAACTGAGTATTTGTAAGGCGATATCTGTCAGGTATCAGGATCCCTTGCTTGACTGTCTATTCATGTAAGATTTGGTGACCGTGTTGTCAATTCTTACTCTGACACCCGATTCAGTAGAATGTTGGAAAAATGTAGAACAGCATGATGAATAGTCTTCATTTCCTTCCAATTTGAGGAGTTAGATCTTTCTTCCCTCAACTATCTCCCCTGAATTGAGAACTCCCAACTCAATTTGCTTACACCTTGAGTTAGAATATAAGGCAGGGGCATGGATAGTGGGACATACCTGATAGGTTTGACAGAGTAGGGCTGTCTCTGATAGAAGAATGGATGAGTCAATCGTCCAGATACGGTGGATGAGAATCTCCCTGATGTGCAAATTGGCCACGATTGGTGCTAGAACTTTCATGAAAACTCTCAGGAATGTCAGACCGAATGGAAGAACTTGAAACTGCCAATGTTGACCTTCAACACAAAATCTGAGAAACCTGTGATGAGGAGGTAAAATCGGAACGTTCAAGTAGGCATCTCTTAGGTCTAGAGCCATCATTCATTCCCATAGGGATACCAGGGGGATTATTCTCTGAAGTGTTTCTTCCTGAGAAATAAATTCAATTTCTCTAAATTGATGATAGATCTGTATTTTCCTGTAGATTTTTTGACCAGGAAAACAGTCAAATAAAAACCTTTTACTTTCTGATCTTCCGGAACCTGACACATTTCTTTAATAACAGTTCTGATAAGCTTGAGCCTTGATTTAATCTTTTGAGTATGACATCTGGTATGTTTCAGAGTCTGAAGGGACTTCCTCGAACTCCAAAGCATAATGTCTTTCTATTATTTGGAGAACCCAGGCATTTGAAACATTTTCTTCCCATTTCTGGAGAAAATAGGAAAGTCTCCCTCCGACCATGGGCTCAAAATAGTCAGGAATGTTTCCTGGCCTTTTAGGGGAGGAGACGGAAGCCTTAAACACTGAGCCCTCCCCTAGTAAGTTGAAGTGACATTCTTCCCAGTCTGAAAATTGAAACAAAAACTTCTGTTGTTTCTTTCTTCTTGCAGCTCCTTGAGGGGTCTCTGTTTTAACCTGAGCCCTGAACACTTGTGCATGTTTCTGATTCTTGAAAACTCTTTGAAGAAAGGTCCTCTTACTGATCCCCAATTAATTTGCTTCCTGAAAAGGGCATATGTTGCAGTCCCTTCTTCTGAGCCACATAGCTTTCCAATCCCTCATATATATTTGACATCTAGCCTCCACATCAGAAGCCATAGATGAGGCAGATGCTTTCAAAATATCACATATTCGCGTAGCACTGATCAATATTGGTATTTGCTTATGTGCCTTTTTAATGGTAGGTAAATAGAAACACTGCTTTGTATCGTCGAGCGTCAGTTGACGCTGCGTAAGCACTCCCGCAGAACGATAGTAATTAAATCCGGATAGCTTTTACAAAGAATTTATCTGCTCTTGAGATGTGGAAAAATGGAACTGTTAAAAATTTGACCAAAACAAAATACAAAAGATTTAAGCAACTTTGGACCTGGCAGCTTCACATTTGGTGCTAAACAGATTGCAAGTGGTGCGAAACCCAGCTGTTGCTCTTCTGTTAAAGATTCCTAGACATCAGTCGGCATCAACATCCCTAAACTGCACTGGCTACCTATATAAAAACCTCATTAAGTTTACGGACTTATGCATAGCGCTCACAATGTATAACAATAACTGCCCTCATATTTTAGGCCAGATGTTGCAACAGTACACCTCTCTAAGTCTTAGTCAGTCCACCTAGTACTATCTGGTAGCTATCCTGAGAATACAGAAAAGCTAGAGCGGAGCTCATTCCTGGCGTTTAACCCCTCTCGCTGAGGGTGACCTCAGATGAACTATCGTTCAGGAAAGGGCTTAAAACATGGCTTTTTTGTTGAATCTCCCGGTGTTACTAGTTGGTTATGATATGTCTGACCTAGTTTCTTTGGCCCATGCTGCAAGGCTGGACAACTCAGTGACTTTGAGCCCAGGTTAATTGATAAAACAGAAAACATAGTCCAAAAATCTAAGTGACTCAAAACCCCACATCCAAAACGAAACGAAGTCACACCTAAGCACACAAGAAAGGTAGATTTCACAAAGTATTAGTGTCATGTTAGCAGTAATTGGTAGACAACTAGAGACATGTTTCAGGGGGAGATATGAAAAGTCTGAAATGAAGAGTAAATACCATGAAATCGTTTTAACAACAAAAGAAGTTTCACACAATTTACAGAAGACTATATTGTCATTGTGAATTTTTTTAACTCTGCCTAACAACCGATTAAAATGTGTATGCTGCATTCTTGTAAGTATCCTATTAAACATACTCTGCTTTCCTTGGAGTGAATAATTCGATAGCATGCACCTAGCCTGCCTAGCTTCGGTGGCAGTCTTTGTTGTGTTGTTAAAATCCTGGGACTTTCTAGCCAACCAGAAGATTATATTATATATGTGCATAAAGGGATAGACCCGAAGGTCTGTCCACTTTTGTAAGGTCTTTTGTAATGACGAAGAGGGGAATTTTACAATATTCACTAAACACGTAGAAGCTCGAAGTGATATTTCTGGTTTCCATTAGCCGTTGTCCATATTCTAAAATATTACGGACTTTCGAATCATGAAACCGTGAAATTAGTTATTTGAGAACAGTGAAAAGCTAAAACAAATTGTCAAAAAAGAAGTTTCATATACAATTATTGTGTTCCATTGGCAGAAACTGACCCATATTGTGTTTCGTTATCTCGCCCAGCTGTAGATCCGAACAAAGTTCGCTGTTCGACCTGGGGCAGCGGGAATATTCTCACCCTGGACCGGGACACATATTATTTCAGCGGGACCTGCAACTACATCTTCGTGAGGGTCTGCCAGAACACGCCGCCGGAGATCTTCAATGTGCAGTACCAAAATGCAGAGAACGGGACCATCAAGGTCATCACCGTCCTGATTGGGCCAATCAACATCGTTGTGCAAGGGAAGAGCATCACTGTCAACAACAAGTGAGTGCTCGCCTTTAAGCAACAGGATGCTTTTTCTTTGATGGATTTAGAGTGTGGCAGAAGCAAAGAGTGGTCAGTGGTCAATGGCTCTGGTGGTATGCTCTAAAGGTGAACAGGGATATTTCCCCACGCCTGGCCCTCTGGAAGACAGGCAGTTCTGTGGCAGCCTCTCACATAGCAGGCATCCCTAAGCTGTGCATGATATGTAACCCTATTTCAATCAATCATTTCGTTGGAATTAATATTTTTGTGACCCTGACAATTTCCCCCCTGGTCGGTCTGCTGTAGGCAATAGACAATACATATCATGTCCTGAATATTATTTACTGAATGTTACCCCAAGGGCTGTAGATTTTCTATTATGAACTCCAATGGAAGTATATTTTTTAGACAATATCATGACAGTAAGACAACACATTTCTGCTATTAATCCCCTTGGAGGCCTGCTCCTCTTCAATATCGCGCTATATTGATTAACCTTTGAAACTTGTCAACATGCACAGCGTTATGTCTATTTGATGCACAGGTGAAATCTGGGGAACATCAGCTACTACTGCGGCTGCTAACACGTTTTGGTTTTGTTTGCCAGGAAAATAACGATCCCTTACAGCTACAACGGGATCCAGATCATGAAATACGGAAGTCAAACCGCCCTGATAGCCAAACAGCAAGACTTGGAATTGTCTGTCTTCTGGGATAAATACGGCCTCTCTGTAAGTACCACCAGGGTGCAGGCGGCACGCTTTCCGAATGCGTAAACTGGAAAGCCAAGGACAATTCATTCTATTGGACAGTGCAGAAAAATGGTGGAGAGAAGCTTCTCCAACGAAACTAGTAGAAGTAGTGGGGCCAGCGGTAATCATGCCAGTTGGCCAGACTCCTGGAAATTGTTACTCTCTGTTTGAGATGAGACATCTATGGAGTATTCCATCTGTAGTGGGGTAGAATCTTGATCTCTGTAGGGAAAAGGGAGAAGGGGGCATCACATGGCCCAGTGGTGAGCCTCAATTTGTCTTCTTACTGAAGGCCGGTAGAAATTATTGCTCTGAGAATGGGTGGAGTCTCCAAAATTTGATTTCACTGGGACGCAAAATAAAAGCAATAAAGTAAAGAGGGATGCAGTCAGGACTTACAAGGCACATACTGAGTATACAGAGGAATAAAACGTCTACTTTTCTTGAGCCCTAACAGTCATTTGAAAACCCACAGGTTGACGTAGACAGAAAATATGCCGGTGAAACTTGTGGGATGTGCGGGAACTTTAACGGCGTACACCTGGATGAGTTTAAAGAAGAAGGTAAGCTCCTGGGAGGGACTCAAGTGTTTTCATCAAGATTTGCTTACGTTATTATGTATATCCCACTGGTCCATGCTCATTTACCTGCAGTGTTCCAGTGGCATCTTTTCCTGAAGGTCTATTTGGTTAGGATTTGGAGTTGAATTGGTTTCAGATCACAGCAGACTTATCAAGTTGCTGGGGTGGGAGCCAGCATCATCCACTGAGATTAGGACCCGGCCCTAGAAGGACAGGAATACAGAAGGCAAGGAGCAGAGCGTATTAGGCTATTACCAATGTACTGCTTGAAATCGTTATTGAAAAAGTAGCAAGCCTAAATATTGACGCATTAACAGTGCTGTGGCTGCTGCAAGTACTGGAATATCTGGGTGAGCTGTAGCATATAACTCATCACTACTGTTTTCACAGGGCATGCTGCTTGTCTCGATTTGACTGCCATGGAAATGCAGTACAAGCTCCTCAAACCACAATAGTAGGCTACGTTTTATGTTGATTCAATCTGGGGGTGGGGTGGCAGTACTTTAAGTGAAAGTCCACTTTGTGTGGCCATTCAATCCTGTAAATCAGATGGGCAACCCATAAAAAGAACTGGATCTGGCAACATCGCTTCCATTGTGGGGAGGTGATAAAGGGGACATTGCTGTGGGAAACGCCGCAGTGAATAGCATTGATGAAGATTTGTCAGGAATTTTTTCTGCAGCTTCACAGAAAGGCAAGCATAATGAACCACATTGCAACACAGTAGCTGTATGAGATCCCAAGAAGCGGAGAAACTCCAAGCCCTTCATTGGATACTCTTGCAGAACCGTGTGGGGATTCTTGGAGTGAAGGAGGGTCTTGTGTGATGAGTTTGGTGCTGGTGCTTAGTTAGGGTTATCTTTATGTCACTTGTGGCAAAGTTCAGGAAAATGGATCAGCAGCTGCTACTAAGTACAAGCAGTGCATCAGGAGAGCTTGGTTAGTCCCACAGTGCTAGATGTGAGCCCCAGATCAATAGTGGCAAGTTAACTATCAATACTGAGAAGTATTCTTGACGCCTAGCTATGAGTCGCTGGTCACCAGGGGAGAAGTGCCCTTTACTTTCAGAACATAGCTCTATTGTAAAGATTGTGTGTGGTATCTTAATGTGGAGACAGGTTCTATCCCAGGTTGCACTAAGGAAGACTTTTCTCTATGGCCACAGTTCTTTCACTGCCTCATGTACCTTCTGGAAAGTTGCATGGATCTTCTAGTTAACTGTCCTTTTTCTTCGGCAGGGGGGAATCTTGTATTTCCATACCAGTATGCCTTGAGTCAGCAGATAGATGACCCAGGAGTGAGCTGCCCCTTTCAGACTGGTACAACCATGATGCTGCCAAGTGACATATATGTAAGTATCATTCTGCTCATTCTCTGTTATTGTATACTGACCACAACCAAATATTTCAAGTTTGGAATTTTAGCATAAAGCCTAACAGGAACCATTTACATTTGATCTCCTAGAAATGTGAGCTGCAACAATGAAGTCACCAAAGCATTATTTTTGACTTAATGGAGCCCTCACATACATTTTTATGGATTAGCCCAGGAACAGCTGCATAAACATATAATGCCTCTTCAATGAAGGCAAACATTGTGTGGGTCATAAAAGACATGGCCATAGTTTAATGTGTGCTTGACTTTGTATCTGGTTCTCTGTTGTAGGAGAACCACAAATCCATACCTGGTTAGCGGCCACCTGAATGGGCCAGATCTTGTGTTCTCGTGATACAAGCGAAAAGTCCTGATTTAATCCATGACTCAATCTCTCTCTTCCAGGTCACCACCTGCTTGGAACTGCTCGACCTGGTGTCATTATCCTGCACAGTGCCAAAGGCAAACTTCATTGGCCCGTGCCAAAGAGACTTGTTCTACTGTAGCACACCAGGCTTGCCGAATTGTGCCTGCTCTACACTGTCACAATACTCCAGTCAGTGTGCCAACAGTCTGCAACACGTCAACAACTGGAGGGACCAAACCTTCTGCCGTAAGTGGTCACAATGGATAACCAGTGGTAGCTTCTAAATTAGGGCACTGGGGCTCAACCCCTCCCCAAAATGTATCTCAGTTTAGCACATTCTTTCAGATTCTTTTGTCTTAAAACCACAGACTGCAATGCAAGACAGTTAGTTACTATCTGCAGAGCCCTCGATGTAAGTGAGTGTCAGGAATCCAGGAATGTTCATGGAGTAATATGTGTTCATATCAGCTGCGGCCGACACAGGTAAGCATGGTGGGGTGTGGCAGGGCGTGGCGGGGCCGTGCGAGTCGACAGACGACAAAATAGGAATTATTTATTTATTTAATTATACATATTCCGTCGTCTGTCGAATTACTCCCTCCCACCCCGCCCTGCCCCACCGTGTTTACATGTGGCAGCCGCTGCTGGATCATATACAAAGTTTCATTTGGCAAGTCGGAAAATGAGGAGTCCTGTCTACTACAACGCTCATCTTTGTTGGGAAAGAGATGAGAAGACAAGGCGACTCAGTCAGTCCACCTGTGAGTGATTGTGACTTTTACACCTCACATTTCAAGTCTTTTGTATATCATTGCTTTTCTATAAAATCAGTTTGCAGAAATGTAATGATTCAAAATGAATAAATGAAGGGACACTGTGGTGGAGCAACATTACAATTGAGACGGATCAGGTAGGCAGGGTCAAGGGGCAATGATGATGATGACTTAGCTTTGGACAAATGTAATTTACCACATGATGTGATCATTGTGATAATACGCAACAAACATGCGCATCCTGTGTCTTACAAGGCCATGAAAAGCCACGCATGGTGGCTTCATGTGCCTTGTATATATGCACAAGTTATACAATTGGTTATGTCGGTTGCTTATTATTTCTTTCAATTTATCTGATTATTCAGCAAACTACTCATAATCAAACGAGTTAATCAAAATAAATATAAATCCAAACCATCTAGGGTATATCAAGAGACTTTTATAAATTGCTTTATTTATAGATACCCTTATTTCAATAATTACAAGGCTGTTAAAGGCACATAGTGATACATATGATGTGGAGATGTTGACATTAGGTGGTCAGTGATATTTGCGAAGGTGTAATATATACAGTTGTGATTGAGGGTTGGGGGAAGGGGAGTTGGCCAGAAATACAAGATATTTCAGATAATTCTGCGGACCACATGAGTTAGTCTCATCGCAGAGTCCTTTTAGCTGGTTCAAATGTTCTAATGTCGACTTTTCAACCCTGGATTTGCACTGATAGGGGGTCAATGCGGGTCTTCATCAGGCCTAGGTAACGGGGTGACAGCCAGTTGATTACAATGATCAAAGGTCAGGTTTGGATTTATAAGGAGAAGTGCCAAAACCAGTGTTGAAGCACTTAAGGTGGTGATAACTCACCTCAAAGAGGGGTCCAGGCGGGCTCACTGGAGATTAGTTCAAGCAGTGCTACTTTCAAGGCTGTGGCTAGCCAAAGACTCTAGTCCTTTTTGTTCAGTAATTCTAAAGGAAAAATGGGCGTAAAGATTACTCTCCCATTCTGCAATCCCACATTGTTCATGAATATATGAGGGTTGGTACGAGACTCACCTCTATTATGGAAGGCGGAGGGTTAAAGCATTCCACTCACTCGGTGCTTATTCAAGGTCGAGGTTAGGCATTTCAAGGCCAGGTTAAAGTCTAAAGGAAGGAGAATGCCAATTAATTATCTCCATCCAGCTAATAATTCAATACAATGGGAAATAGTTTCTATTGCCGTCTGCTCACCTTCACGGTCAACTTTACAAACTAATATTATTGCAAATATTCTCTGTGACACCCATCCATTTCTTATGTGTGCAGTGCGGTTTATCCCAACTTATACACCTCACTTTGGTTATTCTAAAGATTTTACTTTTCTACCGGTACATTTGTGCTGTTGTGCTTCACAATCATAAAAACATTATTTTTAATATTGAAAATGTCACTTAATTCTCGAATGGTATCCCCAAGCCCCCATCATAGTGTGACCAGATCTTGAAAATCAAAAACCTGGAAATTCTACAAATATAGATGTAGGCTTACAAATTTGCATCAACTGAGGGAAACAGGATAGCATACTATTCAGTACTTAGACAATGAGGCATTAAGGAGAGTTACATGAAACATTTGCAAACAGAATCATCTTTTTTAATTACGTTGCATTCTGCATAGGCTGTTAACTAATTCTGTACTGGAACATATGATAATATGTCCTGTTCTGTGTTCTGTTGACACTCTCTGGAAACAGACGTGTTCAATTTACTGAAATTTCCAGTGACCAATGGGTAAAACTGGGTTGTCCCGGAAAATCCGGGATGCCTGGTAATTCAATCCTATTAGTTCTTTAAAAAAAATCTTATGGGACATGATATTCATGTTATTCTTTTCTATTACAGCGGTCACCGTCTGCCCAGCTAATCAGGTGTACGACGAGAGCGGAATTCCCTGTATTGCCACATGCACCAACCCCCAGTACACGTGTCCATCCAACCACCCAGGCGTCTATGGCTGCTTCTGCCCAGAAGGTATCCTTCATTTCAATTTAACGCAAAAATGTCCACACATCCCTTAACTCATTCAAACTTGCATGAGTAATAGAATGCCCAAAGAAAGATATTTCAGGGATACCCAGATGGCAGTCTCAAGGCTACAGGTACCATGTGGCAAAATTGTGTTTTTGGTGGTGCTATGAGTCAAGACAAAAAGGCTGAAGGTGAAAGTAAGGAAGAGAGACACAAATAAGGGAAAGAGAGAAGAAATAGATGAACCTGATGAGAGATGTAGAAAAGAGTGAGAAGGAAGGAAGGGGTAGGAGAAAGTAGTAGCGAGTGGCGGATAGTACATTGAAGCCGAGAATGAGGACAAGGTAATTTCTCATTAAAGTAGTGACAATAATGAGAAGAGAAGAAGAGCTAGATAGACAGAGAAAGCCAGGGGGATAACCAAGAGCCTATTATTGGGTAACGTAGATAGAGACAGAGAGACAGAGATACTGAGTAGGTTGTAAGGCATCAAAGAACATAATGAGAATTTTTTTTGAAAGACTGAGGGAGATAAAAACAGGCAAATAAAGGGTAAATAAAAAGCAGATGGGGAGATTTTGAGGTGAGGAAAGATTTGTGAAGTAAAGAAAGTGATGAGAAAAAGGACAAAAACAGGCTGGGAAGAGGAAAAGTAGGAGGGGACTGGAGTGAAAGGAAGGGGAAAAATAAGTCATATAAGTAGGCGCAGGAGGAGAAAGGGAAGAGGAAATAAGATAAATGTCAGAGACACAGTGAGGGAAATAAAAGAGGGTCAAATACCTTAGTGGTATATGAATAATACATCTGAATAAAAAGAGATCTGCAAGAGGATCACAAGACAAATGCGATGGGACTGAATGTGGTTCACATCAGTAAGAATCTGCTTAACCTTTACACTTTGCAATGCAGGTAATGTTCTGGATGACATCACTGGCACTGGCGAATGTGTCTCGGTGAACGACTGTCCCTGCAAAATCAATGAGCAAATCTACACCCAGAATGAGACAGCAAAGTTTTCTTGCCAAACCTGGTGAGTACCAGACCCACCCAATGAAGAAGGGGTGGGATTGTGACATATAAATGACACCAAATCCATTGTGAAGCCCAGGCTTTACCCTGCTAGTCTGGCAGTGATCATTAACTGGTATACGTAATAAATCAATCAATCAATCGGTCAAACAATAAGAACTAGTGAGTTAAAATAGGTAAACCATAAAAGCACAAAATTACAAGATATTCATCGCAATAACAACAAAAACATTGATTGTGGTAATCACCCAAACAAACTAAAAAAAAGGCAATGATTTTATAATGTTTTCCAAAGCAAGGAATTACGAAGCTATACAGCAGATTCTAAAAACGATCATATAGCAAAACGTAAAACATTTGTAGGTAGATTAGCGCAGGTCTACACATTTTAAACCTAAACTACTTTAAGAGCGAGATTAGATACCAGAAAAGAAGAAAAAAAACAATAACATCTACAAAAGAAAAGAACATGCAAAAAGCCTCTGGGGTGAACTTTCATCACAGTGGCAACACATTGAAATGGTACTAAACTGGTACTTGAGAAAAGACAAATAGCCTGAATAATACCCAACATGAATCTGCATAGAAGAGCTCATTCCCAGGCTATGTGACACTAAGCAGATAAGGCTCCGAACCTAAAAAGTTTTGCATGATGGCATATTATTTTAGCAACAGCTTTGCAAGCTCTGCTGCCTCTCTTAGGCTGTTTGTACGCTCCATAAAAGCCTTTGTCACCAACTGGTTGTCAAGTGTTAGAATATGATTAGGGTGAAAGAATGAAGAGATTTTACTTAGCTAAATTGAGATGGATTTAATATGCAAGATCCACTGTTTTTTCAGGCCTTTCCAGAAATTAAGACAACCTTTAGTGATTGTTTTATTCTAAAAGGCCTTGTGGTTACTCCAAACCGAAACCTATAGCAAGAGAGGGGACAGTTTAATATTCTCAATGCAGAAGATCAAGAAGACCAAGACATCAACCACAAAGCGATTTTCTTCAATTTTATAGTTTCAAGTGAATAAATTAACTCAAACACCAGAGCCATAGGATAGAGTAGGTGCATTGCATTTTCATTGATTTTCATCAAGGCTAGACTTGGTTTGCTTCGACTAATAGTGAAAAACTAAACAAGGGGAGAAAAATTGAGTCAGCACCAGGGATGAAGTCACACTTTAGTCAGTATGATCTTTTCAAATTTCTTTATTCTTCTTTAAGATAAAAGATGACAGGACAACAGCCAACACGTTTCGTTCCTATTAGAGGAACTTCCTCAGGGCTCAGTAGGCAAGTGTCTTTTCTTTTAGGTTAAAGGGAAACGTTGAGAATGATCGCACTCCACAGGTATAATGGGTGCAATATAGCCTAGGTCCAATGTGACCTCTCGTGTCGAAATAGAAAAAGCGATCCTTCAGTCAAGTAGGGTATTGCAGGGCCTCAGTCGGCCTCAGTAGTATATCTTGGATTCAAGATTCTCCTCCCAGAATGAGCCATAGGATAGAGTAGGTGCACTGCATTTTTATAGATTTCCATCAAGGCTAGACTTGGTTTGCTTCCACTAATAGTGGAAAACTAAACAAGGCTCCTGGGCATGTTTTTGTTATCTAAAGCTAAGACAGGGCGCCCACAAGCGGAGCAGAATCAAATGTGACCCTCAAGAAGGGAAGTGATACATTTTCTCAATTTTATTGTCTTTTTCATTAAAAGACCTATATTTTGTGGAACGAGGTCCACATACCATAATTTGAGTTTAAGAGAGATTGGGGTCTAAATTAAGAACCTCCATGAAGGAGACACAGGGATCAATGACTCGTTTAAGATCATTGGAGATATGAGATAACCGAACAGCATCATGAGCTTAGAGAGCAAAGATAGGCCTATGCTTCACAAGTTGCATATCCTAACTATTACCTAACAAACAAGAGTTAAGATATATAATACAAACAAAATGGTTGTAAGACCCAGCCTTTTCAGATGGCCCGTGCCATTATAGGTCTTTGTGAATTTTGCTAATCATGCCAATTTGACATGCTGTAAGCGCTCATTAAGCAGGTTACATATTCCATGACATTGCACATAGATTGTTGTGAAAAAAGAGTCATAAAATTCTCTTAGTGTTGATACTGACAGAGGGCCTTCCAAAGTCTTGCACAAGCTCTTATCTTCAGTAACTTGAGCATGGATAATTCTTCTCTCACGCTTTGCTACAGGACAGCTCATGAGGGAAAAGGGAAAGTTTTCAAAATAGACAGTTTTGTCTGTGTTGGGACTGGAAGCTTGAATATGCTGTATAACAGAGTCATAGCTTCCATGGACCGGAGGGAAATCAGATGAAATATGAGTTGGGTCAGAACCATCAATCAGTAGGTTTCTCAGCAAGCTCAATATCTTTAGAGAAAACGCCTACTGCTCGCTCTAAAAAGCAGTCACTGGCAGAGCCTTACATTTGTGGAATAGATTTACCTGTTATCTTACATTTGTGGACAAAGACAAAAGGGGTGGTGTACCAGCTACCTTCAGTTGTGGTAGGGCACAGAAGGCCAAGTCTTCGCCAGGATACACCCTCCATGCATCACGCACAGTGGTAAAATCAAGAGCGCTAAATAGCGCTCATCACTCCTTCACCAAAAAGTAATTAAGACCTCTCCTCCACTAGAAAACGTACAGGTTTTTGTTGCAGCTCTTTGTTTTTTTAGCGTGTTCATGCTCCTGCCTGAGCCCAGGGACGTTCTACACAGGGCATCTTTTTTACCATAAGATCCATGGATTCTTCGTTTCTTTTCTCCATTCATGCTCTTGACTGATGTTCTACCACAAAATTGAGCGGAGAATATCAACCTGCAACAATACTGAGTACATGATATAAATTACCACTATAATGTCAAGCTAAGAATATATAAGCTAGTGTAAATTTACTATTCCTAACTCCATATATATATATATATATAAAACAGTTTATTGATGACATCAACACTAATAATCCCAATTTGGCATTCACGGCAACCCTAAATCAAGTGGCTGTAACATTTCTGGACACTGAGGTGTATGTTAGCAATGGTAGGTTGGAGACTAAGCTCTTCCATAAAAATACTGCAGGGAACAGCATCCTGCACGCAGGCAGTGACCATTCAACCCACCTCACCGCAAGCATACCCTACGGGGAAATGCTGCGTATGAGGAGGGTATGCAGCAATCCCAGCGATTTAGAGGCAGCCCATCAAGCCAGCAAAGAAAGATTCCTTAAAAGAGGTTATTCTGAAAGACTGGTTGAAGGAGCTAGGGACAGATCTATGAGGTTTAATAGACAGGACCTCCTAGCCAAATACACCCAGAATCTAGTTGAGACAGTTCGGTCCAATCAGGAGAAAATGGACAATTGGAAAGATATGACTTTCAGGATCATTACAGGCTATAGTAAGTAGCACAAGGCCATTAACAAGATTATGAATAGGAATTGGCCTATTGTTGCGAATGATCCTGTAATAGGGCCCACTTTACCAAACAGGGTTTCACTTACATTCAGTAGGGCACCCTCCATCAAAGATCGGCTGGTTGATACTAGTCCAGAAACCTTAGAGAGGACTACATGGCTGCAAAATAACAGTGGCTTTTTCAGGTGTAAAACCTGCAAATCCTGTTTACATGGAATCAACAAAAAGTCATTTGTGGATGGTTTCAGTAAACTAGAACACCCTATCATGCAAAGTGTGACCTGCAAGACAGAATTTGCTGTATACGTATTGGAATTTCCATTCTCGCTGCAGTATGTTGGCAGTACTAAACTAGCCGTACATAAATGCATACTGCAGCATCTAAGAGCTATCACCAATCAAGACAATACATATCAGGTGGCGCGACATTTTCGCGAACACCATCATGGCGACAATACCAGCCTTAAATATTTTGTCATCGATGCGGTCAAGGCTAGTAGGCGTGAAGCCGATAGGGAGGCCCGGTTACGTAAACTGGAAACCCAGTACATATTACAACTTGATACTAAGGTACCAGGTGGCCTGAACACAACGGAGGACATGTACACATGTCTACCCTAATGCCTATGAAACCTCCATATCTGTCTTTCTCTAGGATAGTTACTGTATTGTTTAAAGTAACTAGTGCCATCGGCTGATGGCACGGCAGCTTTAATCATGCCCCTTATTGGTGCAGTGGGTGATTTGTCATTGATACCATGAGAGCAGTGACACATCACTGGGTTTTACTTGGTATTCCCGGCTGGGGATATCAGCAATGGATAATTTCAATAGGATCATCGATTATAGGTCTATACTTGGTTGTTGGATGAATTATATATGAACATTTACTAATTATTTTTTCACTGTTTCACAGTGAATGTGAGACTATATATCATGTGCACTGTTGCTGCTATTGGTAAGGATATTGAGGAGTACTACAACTCAATAATGATTTTAACATCACTTAATGGGCATAATATATATAAAAAAGCACTTTAAATTTGTTTAATAGATTTTACACAGTGACTTTGACTTTGGATCAGCCTCTGTATTTTATATACTGAGGACATATCATTGGTAGCCATGCAATAAGAATTAGTATCTTATCAATATGTTTGGATGTATATCCAGCACATGTCAATTGCACTGTATCTGGTTGTTTATATGGTATTTCCCCCTAATGAGTCAGGCCTGTCAATATTAAAACATGAGTATATGTTTACCAAAGGCATTATTTGCACATGAACAATAACAGGTTACTCTGCGTTGTTTGCACTATAAAAGATTTGCACTTGCACTTTACGATTATACAATGAATATTGTGTAATCTGTTTAGCATATTTGCACATATTTGCACTACATTGCACAACCGAGGATAGGCCTGACTAATACTATATCTCATATTTGATCCAGTACGACTTTGTTAAATATTTGTTCATTATGTGTATCTATTGAATATCTGGAGTATAACCTTAAACATTTTAACATTTTAAACTATTTGTTGATACAGGTACTTTTACATTATGAGATACATTCTTGAGGTATTTTGCCGAAATTGTATTATATTCTATCATGAATATTGTATTTTAACATGATTTGGCAGCCATTAAGATCCAATGTTTCGCATTATCTCGTTTTTACATGGACATGTGGATCTGTCTTCCATTTCTACTGTGTAATTCTATCACGTGGTGATGACGATGTTTGACACGGCACTTTAAAAATGAGCATTTGTATGAGGGATGTTGTCATGTGAACAAGGCTCAGTCATGCGGCATACTTTGCTTCAATAAATTTGGCACAAAGAATTGGTCCGTGTCCGAGGAATCTGTGGCAGCGATGCATGAACGATTGGTGTGTTAGCACTGAGACGCGGTATCTACACAATATATATATATATATATATATATATATATATATATATATATATATATGCTACGATTATCCGAGCATTCACTGCTTACATAAATATAGATCTCTGCATACATATTTACAAATATATAAATATATATATATATATATATATATATATATATATATATATATATATATATATATATATATATATATATATATATATATATATATATATCTTGACACATGAGCATGTTCCCTTTAAATGTTGCAGTTTGAGAATAGCACCCATCCATTAACAAGGCTCGGAGAAACGAGTCAAAACATGTTGAGTCTGGGATGTCCTTTTGTAATGGATTAAAATAAAGCACTAACTTCACCAGACTTGGTCATGCGGTCTAAACTCTTGCTTCATGCCCTTTTTTCTCGGCCCCCCCCTTGACGAAACCCCCCCAAATTCTCAGTGGCTGCTCAGAAACAAAATGTGCCATTTTCCTGAAAATTTCAGCCGATTCCGTCCACAAACGCCAAAGTTATTAGACATAGAATTTTCAAAAGTCCCATAGAGAAAAAATCCTAACTATATATACCTACTGGCGACCGCCAGTAGGTATATATATATATATATATATATATATATATATATATATATATATATATATATATATATATATATATATATATATATATATATATATATCAGAAACCAATCCCGTTTTTTCACGAAAAAACAGGCCGACACATGCTCGGAGCTCTGACAGTAGGCTTTATTCAGAATTCAAGCGCACTTCAAATGATCGGTGGGAAACGCTTCGGCAGACGCGTTTCAGCATGTCAGCTTTCTTCAGTGCCCAGTTTCCTCACGTACCAGTTGTTACTTCTGAAGGCGTGTTTAAATAGCAAGGGTGTTCCACGCTTATTGGTCTGTAGATGTTACCCCATCCACTTCAGTTTTTATGGGCGCTACTCCATGCCGGGATTTTGTGCTCACCAATGAGACTGAATCTTGCAGTGGGGATCCAGTCAGCTAGCCCAGTGGCTTCCCAGTAATACCGGCAGTGGTGTGCAAAGTTCACCGGCATTGCAGATTCCAAACAAAGTCCCTTCTGCCAAAGTCTCTTAACGCAGCACACGACTGCGTCCTCTCTCCCCATATATATATATATATATCTCCGCTCCTGTTGAACACCAGGACGTCGCACTCGCAGGCGGGTGCTCCAAAGAGTGAGGGTGCACCCACTCGTAAAATTCACCGCTCCGATTCCGTGCCAAGGGACAATTTCCTAACGGATAAAGAGCACTCGCGGGAAACAGTTTAGGTTTATTTATTCAGAAACCAAACAGACACTGCCAAACAGATGCGTTTCGGTAGTACACCTTCATCCATGTTTACCGAAGCGCCAACCCTTGGACACATTTAAACACAAGAGTAATAAAAAGCAAAAAAGGGACTAGCAATGATTAACCAGAACCCTAGAAGACTGAGCCGCCATCTTTGAATGTCAAATACATCATGTAGTCAATAATTTGAATGTATATTCATGATATAGTAGAAGGATATATCCATCATATGACATTTTTGTTTGTCGATAATTTGTCACTCGATAGTTTGACATTGAAAACTTCCAAAATAGGCATTGATATTCACTAGGAACCTCTTGAGCCTCAAGGTACTTGCCTCCCTTATTTTCATGTATCTATGTCTCATCTCCTAAAATGGTTGCTAACATGGCAGCATTTGAGCTACAAAGTACTTAGGTTCCTCATACAGCCAGCATAATAAACTTTATAAGAAATAGTAAGTGTTATAACTGTAAGGATCTGTGATAACAGGAAACGAATGTACATCTCTCAACCATACAAGCAGACTTCAGCCAGCAAC